>NW_016690284.1:3188366-3242758 GCF_001604755.1 Lepidothrix coronata
GTGACAACTTGCAAGTCTCATGGCTTTGCTGAGAGAAAACCTGTCTTGCAGTGAAAACTTTCAACTAGTTCTGTCTTTTGACCTGCTTTTTATTTAGCAGTGCAGACGAGGAAGATGTCCCTGCCCATGAAAGGAAGGTTGGAACTAGATGATCTTTAAGATCTTTTCAAACCAAATCATTCTGTAATTCTATGATTGTATAAGCACACAAATTTGTGATTATGCTACGTGTCAACTTAAAACCTCTTTTGTAGAGAGATCTACCTGTAGTTGTGACATTCAGTGTGCCATTATCTTGGTAAAACCCAGTCTTTCCGAGTTTCTTGGGAAACAATTAAAAAAGGCGCATATTCTTAACAGAAGATGTTTCATTGGATCATATGGACCAATGATGCAGATAGAAAACTCTGCAAAATTCACTTGGCTCTAGCTGCTACTAAGTACAAATATTACTGCAGGACTTTGGCAACAAGTCAGCAGCTGAGAAAGCTCTCACTGCATCATAGTAAAGTCAATGTCACCACACATTAAATGTTTACCGTTTTTTTCGTTTTTACCAATTAAAAAAAAGAAGTATGAAATTGCAAAATAAATAAGAAGAAATCCTAAATTCTGAATTTTCCACCGACATTCCTGCTTTGCAAACTCAGCCAGTTGTCTAAAAGCCAACCTTTGTCTTTGCTAGTGTAGTCCAATAGCTCAGATACTAAGCAGTCTGCAACTAGAGCCAAAGTGTGAACATTTTATCAGTTATATCTCAGCTAGAATATGGTTCACTTTCTAACAGAAATACAGTAAAGAAAAGGCATTTTATAACGATAAGAAAATAAATCAGTATGAGGTCAGAATGCTTCCTATACAAAGACCTGTTGAATTTTAAGATACCATTTTATTTATATATTATTTATATATTTATTTATATAGCTATTATTCTGACCATAACCATGTTTTCAACAGAGACCACAGGCGGTTTAAAGGAATACTTCAATGTCACATATGTCTCTATTGAGAATGTGATTAATATCAAAGCAGGGTACAATATAAGAGCTGAATCTTGCATTGCTGCTCATTCAGTGCTGGTGATGTGAGTTACCGAACTCAAGGACACTCTTACTTCTTCATGGACAGAAAATCCATGCTAGTGCTTTTTTCTGTGCACTGACAAAAACCATATGGATAGGAAAAACTTACACTCCAAATCAATGTAGGTTAACATGACAATGTAAAGACAGTAACCGTTTAAAACTCTGCTTTATCTGAATCTTAAAAAAGAGTGAAATATATGGAGAAAGATTTCTGCTTTGAAAGTTTTCAACTGACTTCCAAGTGATAGCAGAAATATTTCAAATATGAATTTCTATCAGAGGAGGTGCATTCTTGAAATGTTCACAACTACATGGATAGCTTTTTCTACTTATGAGCATGTACAACTCTTATGAACATCAAGACAGACAGGCTATTTAAATTGTGACAGCCTTTTCATTTGCTAACAGAATTTCTTATAATGTGGATGTGTTGTTAAACTTATAAATGATAGAATCTGAGAAATAAGAAAAGATTTCAAATCAGATTCAAACTCCATTTCCAATGTCGCTTATGACAACTCTTGTCTGTGGCATAGTAGAAGTGGAGACTTTGTTGGCTCTAGAACCTTTTGAGAGGCAAAGCAGGACACAGTTTTGAATAAACACTGGAGTGTAAGTACCACAGGACCATCAGCACAGTCTGGGGAAGGTTACTTCTTAAAGACTATCCGCATTGGTTCCACATACTTACAAACAGTCTAAATGAGGTGTATAGTGATTCTCATTATAAGTGACTTTCTTCTCTGGGTAGCAAAGGTGATAGGATGGTGTGATTCACAGCAAATGTCCAAATGATGTCTTTTGTGCTTTAACTTTTGCAGTTAAATCTAAATCCCAGTTAGATCCGAGTGGATCTATTTAGATGAAAAATTACATTGTTCTCCAGTGAACTTGAAAAGTTACTGACCACACTGGACTTGGCCCGTGAAAAGTGTATAAGCACCTGCTTAACTTTGAAAATAGCTGCAAACCACTATTGCTCCAATTTAAATCCTGTATAAAGGATTTGCTTGCAGATCATTTGCAATCCTTGTAAATGGGAAACAGTCTGAAGAAATATGAACTGGAACAAAGCCAAAGCGACTCTGGATGTTACCACAGATAAGAGCACATCCAACTGGCAATCAGTTTTAGAGTAGCCCAGCTACTCTACCACTAGTAGCAGTTGGTTGCTGCTGCTGCTCTGCACTTCAAGTAAGAAAATGTGAATGACCATGTGGTTGCTTTTGCGTGAGGATGCAGGAGCAGCTTGCAAAGAGAGAAGGGAAGGAATGGAAAGGCTTACTGTTCCAGTAGAAGGGATGGAAAAGCTTGCTGTGTCTTCTTATATTTTAGCCAACCAAAACAAAAATTCAAGGACATAGTAACATTCTGACCTTTATCCTTTTAATGGGATGTCTGTGATTCTTCCCTGGGATCTATTAGATATGCAGCCACAGATTTCTACATAAAAGTAGGGTGGCGTTCTTGAAACTTGTACAAACACATGTAAAGAAGCCAGGGGTGGCATTCTTGAAACTTGTACAAACACACGTAAACAAGCCAGGGTTGTTTGTTTTTTTCTAGCCCTTTCTACAAAGAGACTGATTTGTCACTTTGTCTATAATCATCAGAGTAAAATTTTTATTTATTAATCCTTTGAATGTTGAAGTAAGAGAGAAAATATCATAAAAAGTTGTGGAGTATCTTTAAGGCCTATTTTATTTGACTTTAAGGAATTCAATGAATCTCAGTGATTCAAATTATTAATATTTTAATTTATAAGCAATTTAATTGTCTTTTCTGAAATTGATGTTATTTCCTAAACAGTGCTACAGCTGTTAACACCCTGATGAATATAGATAGCTTCATCACCCTTCCTGTGTTTTCTATGATAAGTTGTCTCCATAGGAAGAAAAGAAATGTGTTAGTCTTCAATATTGTTAAAATCTGTTGTTACCAATTTACAGTCCATGGAATTTAAAAAAAGCTCGATATTCTAATTGTTTGGTTTAATAAAAAAACCCCAATTCTTATTTGTCAGGAATTATCAGATAGTTCTATCTCTGGTATAAGTGAGAGATTATGTTTATAAGCAAAACTAATGAAGGCATCTCAGAAACAGTTAATACTGGAGAGACTGGGCAAGAATTGAAGCCAAAGACCTCAACCATGGATACCTTCAGGTCTGTGTTTAGTGGCAATATTTTATTGACTGACAAGCGCAAAATTTTTGATGGGATTTATCCATGACAGTCAATGGAATGGTTTTGGAAGACTGCAGTTAATATTCATGCCCACAAACCATGGATCTATTAAAATGCTAGTGTTCACACTGCTTATTCATAGGAAAGGGTTTGTAGCTCTTCCAGAACAGTTTCCGGTGAAATTAGCTTTATTCAGGTAAGGAGGTCAGAACCTGGCCACTTGTAGTCTGTATGATACTTAAGTGAGTTGGAAATGAATTTGCATGCATGTACATATAAAAATATTCCTAGGTGTAAGAAGTGAGATTTGATTCTTGCACTATGATGTTGGATGACTTTAGAAAAGATAACATTAAGTCAGTGCCTGATATTTTTATTGCAGTAGTTTTTTAATTGTCTTTGATAACATTAAGCAATGACATTCTTTTGGTTAAATGCCAAAGAGAACCTTTTATCACACAGAATGCATTGAAGAGAAAATGAAGACCATACTGTAGATTGCATGTAAGTCTTCATATGGGAACTCTATATGAAGCTAGCCTGTGTTCAGTAAGGTAAGAATGTGCATGTGGAAAAATTTAATGGTCTCTGAGCCGCATATTCTTAATTTGTGAAGCTTTACATAAAGGTGTGATGGTGGTTACTTGCTAGCAGCTGATATAATCTGCCAGCTCTGCATAGGTTTCCCCTCTGTTTTGTGCTATGAGTCACAGATGTCTATTCTCTGAGTCACACCTGCTGAACTTGAAATAGATCTTTTAAGAGAAGTAGAAGATAAGTTCAAACTTGAACATGCAAAGGAAAAGGAATAAAGGCTACTCTTATATTTTCTTTTAGATTTTAGGAAGTTTGTCTTTGACTTCTGACATAGCAGAAATATATTTATTAGTCTTTGCATTATATTAGTTTGATAAGGATTCTCAGTTCTGTACCTACAGGTTTGTGTATAGAGACCTTGCTTAACTGTGCACTGTAGATAGTACGCTTGTGTCTGTGTGTTCGTCTATATGCACAACAGATCCTGAATATATCTTGGCTGTAGTTTCAGTAGTGTCTTACTTCCAAAAGAAGGACAACATTAGGAGTGAAATGAAAAACTTTATATCCTTCACAACACCATGTATAAAACTAAATGCTGCCAAACAACATCACTGTTATAATTACAGGATCTGGGACCAGTTTATCACTATGTGGATATAATCAAAACTGTGTATTCTACACCCTCTATGTAATTTCCAATGGACTGTTAATAATAGATCATTTGCAGCAGCTGCCCAGGGCACACCTGACACCCAGCTACAAGCTGGGTGTTAAAGAAACCCAGGAGTCAGGGAAGTGTTTCTTTGTCTTCACACCAATGACTTAGCTGTGATAACACCTTCACACTCAGCCTGAGGGGTTGTCTCTGCTAATGGGCCACAACGGACTGGAGTAATAGGCAGCTGCAATGACCTAGACCATCAAAGACTCCAAAAATATCCCATGACTCACAGAGTTAAATCACCTATTGTGAAACTCCCCACCCTGGGAGAGGTACTGGGCATTCCTACGAGAACCTAAGCATATATAATCTTGAGGTTTTGGGAGTTCTGGTGCCACTCGTTGGATCGAGAGGAGGACCAGAACTTCAGTGGGATTGTGACTGTCACTCTCAACAAGACTACTACGAACAATCATTACTTTCACAGAACTGCAACCATCATCCAAACCAAGAGGTTTCCTTTTCCTTTTATTTTGCGCCCAGGGGGACTACAAGGTGCTCAGCACAGGGGCTAAGAAACACCATTCTCTTCTTGTCCTAGGGTGCTGGGTTATACAACTGTCTTCAGGGTTAAAACCAGTTTTTTTCTCTGTATCATTGTATTTATTGTAATATTTTTGGTAAATTGTAACTCTGAGGTATAATCTCTCTTGAGTTGGGTTCCTTTCTCCCGCCAGTTTACTTTTAAACCAGCACAGCCCTGCTCAGTGTGGAAGTGGTCCTGAGATCAGATCCTCAGCTGTATGTCTTCTCCATCTACATCAACCACATCTGTCAGAGCTTCAGAGTCTCCTCTTACAGTGTCTTTTCCTCATTTCCATCTTCCCCTGTAATTCTGAATCCCTACATTTTGATTTAAGTAAAAAAGTTTTGGGAGTTTTGTGTTGCGGGCGTTTTGTGCTTCAGGTTTTTTAACTGGGCACTGTTATATCCAGTCCCCTTTCTAATCAAATTGAATCCACTTGGTAAGTCGTATGTAAAAGCTGATTGCTATAGCTTTTAAATCTGGTGCTTTTCAGTGTCAACTTACATAACTGAAGTAAACTTATCATACAGGAGTACAGGGTCTAGTCTTTGTTTCTTACAGTAGATTGTACTAAACAGACCCAAGATTTAAACTTGGCATGCAGCAGCCCTTCCTCCTCCAAACAGCTCCAGTCAGACAGGCTATAGAAGCAAATGCTACCTAACAGGAATTCTCCTCACATCAATTCCTTTGGCCTCTTGAGTAATCAGTTACTTCTTTCACATAGTCTTTTCCAGAAAATTGGACTTTGAGGACAACATGAATGACTGGGGACTAAGAAGAGAAGTGGTTTCTTCTTTTTAGGACCTTAGACATCACCACATTCAATACAACTTTATCTACAATTATGTCTTAGAATCTTGAAGCCTGCATCTCTGGGTTCAGTGGAATACAAAAGCTCATGATTTGATGGAGACTGGAACTAAATTCTTTCCTTGAAAATTGCCTTTCTGTGTAACCTTGGATCATAGGATGAGTCACCCTGTTTCCCTTTGCTTCCATTCCTTGAAATATGATGAGGATAACAGTGCACAGAAATCATAAGACAATGGAATCTGGATAGGGTGGAGGTCTCAAGACCAAGCCACTGCCCAGAGCAGGCTTAGCTGTGGGTTCATACTAGGCTGCTAAGGGCTTCTCCCTATCAGGGTGTGAAACATCCTCAGTGCAGCAGACAGTTCAACCACTGTGGGCACCTGTCCGAATGCTGGGTTGTCCTGATGGAGAAAGGTCTTCCTTTGTCTCCAGTCTGATCCCTGCATTCTTCAGCTTTTTCCTCTCACCCCGCCACAAAACCCAACTGTGAAGAGCCTGGCTGTATCTTCATCCCCTCCAGGAACGCTGCTGGATGCCCCCAAAGCCATCCCTTCTCCCAGCTGAACCAGCCATGGTCCTGTAGCCTCTCCTTGCAGGACAAGGACTCCAGTCCTACCACCTCAGTGGCATCCCCTCACCTCCCATCAGTTCTGTCTACACTGAGAAGGTAGCATGGCAGTTGGAATAGAAGCAGTAAGTGGTTAGATGTTATGGTGATAAGACACAGCCAGAGTGGGCAGTATTTGCCATGCATTAAAGTTGTAATAATGACACAATTCTCACTGACAGTATTGTTTTATGCTCCAAAAAAGTGACCTGAATACCACCAGCTTGTTTAGTTGTACCACCTACTGAGGTAAAAATGAGAATCTGTTTCTCCTAGAATCTGTTCAAACAGATTTTATATATGATATTTAGTAAGGATTTCTTCCTTATTGTGTCTAAGCTTTTCTTCAAGGTGACACAAGGATAGATGAAACTTTCACCAAAAAAAAAAAAAAAAAGAGAAAGGAAATGCAGAGAGAAAGGAAATGCAGAGAGAAAGGAAACCTCACCTGGAGATGAGGTTTTTTTACCTAAACCAATGGTGTGCTTTATTAATATGCTTATCAAGTGGCCAATGGTGTGCTTTATTAATATGCTTATCAAGTGGCCTTGCTCAACAGCTATTTTTTTACAATAAGTCACGTTACTTTTCTCACTGATGTATCACCACTCAAAAAAAGGATGAAATCCAAAGCATTTGTGCAGCACTCCAATACCATACAAACAAAATTTCATTGGAGCTAAATGAGCTTGCACACATGGTGCTGGCCTTCTGCATTTGGGTTACTCTAACACCAAGTGCGTAAGCAGTCTCACAGACCCTTTTGAAGGAATTTCTCAGCTTCCTCTTTTTAATTGAATCTTCAAGCATCCTTCAAAGGAGGAGAACCCTTCCCTTCCCCTACCACCTCAAAAAAATTCCCCCCAAGCAATCAAGGAGTTCCCATCCCTTTCCTTCCCTCTCTGTCACCCACAAATGTTATATATGGCACGTTTGAAGAGACATTTCTTTGCAGTGACTGAGTCCCATCTGAGTTTGGTCTCTCCAGTTGAGATCTAGAGCTTTTCAGTGTTGAAGATGAATAGTAAAGTATAATATGTGTTAGATATTGTGGCTATAATGTAAACATTTTTCAACTACATTTTTAGGAATTTGAGTCCAACCACAGTCCTAGGACACAGCCGCAAGTAAACTCTTTCTGGTTGCACTTCTGTATGAACTAACCCAAATGAACAGTGCTGTGACACTGGGAATTCCTGGGAATTTGGTTCTCAATCTCATGTTGGTGCTGGCTGCTTACCACTGGAAATAAAACTGCAACTTTGTCACTTGAGTCCAGGAAAATTCTGCCTGAGCCATTTGGGGAAAGTATACAGAACCAACTGTATACAGCCAACCCCTGTTCAGAGGCAAGAGAATACCCTGATGCAGCACAAGATATGTGGGGAACAGGACCTGTGACAAAAAGAGCACAAAAGGAAAAGGTAACAGATTTATTTCTGTACGCAGTGAAGAGTGTGGAATGCAAAAGAATACAAATTAATTGTCTTTCTGAAATGTCCAGAGATAAAATTTTAACATCAATTTGTACAAAGAATTCAACTGCAGATAAAGAAAGGAATTGTACCAGAGATGGTAGATGCTCTGGAGCTCACCTAGACTATTTTCCTGGACAGAGGGACAATTCGTTTCTCAAACATTCCTTACATTTCAAACAGAAATCAGGATGAAAGGTGAATTTGACCCACTAAGCCTGTTTCCCTTGTCCTTTCTGCAAGAAAAAAAAAGGTGGTGAGAGATATCTTTACTGGCTCTGAGTACACCTGGCGCATCTTCAGGTGCAAGGATATGGCTCCAGCTCATGTGACCACTAGCCAGATTCATCAGCATATCCTAGGAGGTGTTCACAGATAACTTTGTTTTGGACCTCCATGCCTGGCAATAACAGAGGAACACTACCAAGCTTCAACAAAGTTATGCAAAAAGCAAGGGGTAGGAAAAGAGAGAAGCTCTGGAGTACTGTAGGAAAAGAGAGAAGCTCTGGAGTACTGTAGGGTTTAGGCCCTTTATTAGTACTTTATTTCTGTAATGTGAACATATACAGACTGTGCTTTGCTACTCTTTTTTATGATATCTTCTCTCTGCAACCGCTATTTTCAACCACCTTCAAAGTTTTTGTCCTGTGCTCCAAGACCCTTGCCAGCTATTTGCGTGATCTACCTCTTAGTAGGCTTCACGTGGGGAGGTGGATGATTGCATTTCTTTATGTGTGGGTATCCTAAATTAATCCTGATCACACTGAATCTGAAAGCAGAGGGAGCTGGTGGCCATTTCTATGAAGTGTAGGCTTATTGCCATTCAGGAAGATGTAAAGAAGGAAACACCTTAAATTTAGCTTCATTAACAGAAATAAACAGTGACTGACATTGTGAATAAAGGAAAATTAGGACATTCAAAGTTAGTAATTCTAGTATCATATGAAACTTTAATTAAAAACCACATATTGCAACACTCACAATAAAACTGTGGGAGTTACCAAGGCTGGTGACATTTATGGTGACAGCAGCTTATATCCCTTATGATGCAACAGTTGACATCAAATAGAGAAGAATCACAGTGCAGGGCACATAGGCTCCTGAAGTGCAAAACTGAGGGGCTTCAGCCTGTGGGTCCAGGTACAAAGTTGTAGAGAAAGATTCAGGACTGAAAGCTTTTTTATATGTAGGCAGGTGGAAGAAGGGGAGACAGATATTCTGAGATGGAGAGTTTGCCTGATACAGGTGAAATACAGAACCTACTTAACATATTAATAGTTGCTCATAGGTGTTCCATGGAAATAATTCTAGTTAGATTTCAAAACCATTTCAGTCTTCAGTCTTGAAGTCTGTTTTCCCAGGTTACAATTATTAGGTTGTCAATAGGGAATACCATGAGGTTATTCCGAAGATATAACTTATCAGGTAGTGCGTTTGGTGTAATCCTTCTTACTCATCACTTGAAAGCTTACCTCTACTTCTGCTCTGCTCTAAAACCATCAAAAAGTTTCTTTCTAAGCTGTTTAACAATGCAAAGAAAGCTTCCCAACGTAAAGTCAACAATGCCTGTGTTCACTTTTATATAACCAGGTTTCAGGTTATATACGGGATATATAACAGATATTCACAGAAATCAGATTTGGAATTCACATAAGAGATAAATGATGAGTGACATGTGGGTGATAGGGTGAAAGAACAGGATCAGCACTTGGTAGTGCATCCTAAAAAATACAGCTGATGAGCTTGACTTGTACTGCATAAATAAAATCCTTCTCTCCCCTCTCCTCATCTAGCTTAAAGAAGTCTAAATTTCTACATTTATATAACTGGTCAAAAACTGTTCAATGGAGGGTTTTTAAAAACTACTTTGTCACACTCTAGAAATGAAAATTTGTGTAATTCAGCCTTTATTTTGATGCTATCCATTGCATTTATAAGAACTACCCCTGTTTTGCACTGCCTCAAGTAGCAGCATTAAAGTGAAAAAGTTAGATTGGCTACTTTCTGGAAAGCAATTCAGACCTTTGAATGTTTTTTTCTTCAGCATTTGTTTTTTTTAGTTTCTTTAGACTCAATGCAGAAGATTATTTTCAGCAGGCTTGAAATGTTTCACATATAAAACCACAGAATATAATTTTGTACATTTACATTTGTGCTGCTTTTGGCTGGGATAGAGTTAATTTTATTCTTAGCAGTTGATACATTGCTTTGGATTTGGATGAGAATAATTTTGCTAACACACTGATGTTTTCACTGTTGTTAAGTAAATTTTAGCCAAACTCAAAGACTTTTCAGTGTCTCCTGTGCTGAATGAATGAGCAGCTGCATAAAAAGCTGTAAGGGAGAATAGTTAGGACAGGGGGAAATTTCCATACTATAGAACATCATACACAACTGAGGGAGTTATGTGGAAGGAGGCCTATTACTGTAAACTGTAGGGAGTTACACTGAAGGGGGCTGATTGCTATTTAGGAGGGGGCTGGGCATCGGCCAGCAGGTGGTGAGCAATTTTATTGTGCATCACTTGTTCCTCTAGGGTTGTTTTACTCTCTCTCCCTCTCCATATAATTACAACTATTACCATTATTATTGCTTTTGGTTGTTTGTTTCTGTTTGTTTGGCTTTTTTTTTTCCCCCCAGTTATTAAACTGTTCTTATCTCAACCCACTAAGTATTGCTGACCATGCCTTTATATTTTCACCTTTCAGTGTGTAAGATTATTCTATTATAAAAGGAGATATTCCTAATACAACATTTCTGGAATTCGTATTAACCATTAAAAAATTAGTCTGCTTAAAGGAAGTGTGAGAAAAGAAGTGAATGTGAAGGGAAACAAAATTTAAAAAATATATTGAGCAACAGTGAATTATAGGCCTACTTAGGCATATGCACACGAGGTAGTGGATGAAACTTTTGTAATTTTTCAGCTCATTTAGTCAGAAAGGCCCACATGCTGAGTTACATAGCTGGAGTTCACATCTGCAGTTTGGTTGGTACATGCCTCTGGTTCTGGCATTAGCCTGGTGACCACAGTGGCTTCTACTGCTCAGCTCTTTTAGTGGCTTGGCATCTTTCATAGTCCCTCAGGCTCTATGGTAGAGCAAGCGGACACCCACACTGGACGCCAAGAGAGTAATCTTAATGAATGACATATTACAAGCCTTGTGAAAGTAATTTGCTTTGCTCCATGGTGTAGTTGGCTAACTTCCTATTACTGTAAATTCAGGCTAAATCCATCTCTAAAGCTATGCAAATTCTTGCCTTTTGGGCAACATAAAGCAAGGCTTATTAGATGTCATTCTTGCCTGTGTTTTCTACAATGAAACTTAAATGTTACCTTGGTTTGGGAATCACTTATCTACTATTCCATGTAATGGGTAAAGAATTCACATCTGAATATTTATCATTTTGGTAGCAAGGTATGCCTTTTATGAAAGGTAAAACAAAACTTCTGATAAAACCTTGTTTTTATAGGCCTGTGATTTGATGAGGACTGCTATTAGCTGTGAGACACTGACTGCTAAAATGCTGAGAGCACAGGGTAGGCAACTCACTCTTCCTTCAGCCTATGCCTTACTTTCTTTCCTTTTCTCTCTGTACAGAGCATCATCTGAATACAGCAATTATGTGACGTGCAAATATGTGTCCTGTAGGCACTCATTACTTCCACAGCTAAGACTATGCAGTGTTTTCTGCTCCAAGCTCTTGTTTCAGTCACTTACTACTTTGATGAAACGTTCAGCTTTGCCTGAAAAATCTGCCTTTGCTTCCTTGGCCCTCATTTGTCTAAAAAGGGCATGCAACAGAGGAGAAAGATGTATGTGTGTAGAAGAAACTACTTTTTTTTATCATGAACATTAGGCCTGGAAACAGTCTTTATGGAAGGGTCAATAGGGGCTCGAAGATAAAAATTGGCTTTGATTTTACTGAACTCTGAAGCTCTGAGAAGAGTATTCAGCGCTGCTTGTTGTGTTTATGGTTCCCAGTCAGCTCGCACTGTGTGAATCTGAGGAGCGCTGAGCTGTGCCAACATGTGAAGCCAATTTAGCTGGGTAGTGAAAGTGTGAAGAAGTTTTGTCAGGCAAACTAAGATCTTCATCTTCTTCATTCCTGAGAGCACAGTAGGAAAGACGGCTGCACCCTTCAGGCTAAGTTTTATACCGGGCTGTGACTTGAAGGCATAACGATGCAGAAAAAAGCTATTTTTTTTTTTACTTCGGAGTAAAAGTTACTCCTTCTTTTACCTCCATAGTTAAAATGGCCTTAGAAATGGAGTTCAAATATCATAGAATTGCTGTCCTATTTTTACTGTCATGGTGATTGCTCTAAGATTTGTTGAAGCTCATACATTTTTAAAATGTCATTATTCTCTTAGTTTTGAAGGTTTTCTTAATGCCATATTTCCCTCTCACCCTACCCCTATTAGTAGTGCTGAAACCATTTTGTCCTAGGAACTGCCTGTAGTTTAGCTGTATCGCTAATATACAAGGGTCTGAATGGAGACATATGGTCACCATCACCACAGATATTTAATTTTGAGATGACATTCTATTAATCCATCTGAAAAGGGGGAAGCCACCATATAATTGGTTGTAATTAGCCAAACCACAATTTTCTCTAACCAATTCAGTCTAAACCAAAAGCAAAAATAGTGTTTTAGAATTACAACATCACTCCCAGATTTGCATCTCCTGATGAATTCCCAAGGTTAAGATTCAAGCCATATTGTAAAACCAACCCTCAATTATAACTTTTTAGCGAGAAAGATCAGTGGCAGGTGGTGCTTGATATAAAAGCCTCATTAAAACACCTTCTGTTTGAATATCACAAAAGGGATTCTCCAGATGGAGGCACAGATACACATGATAGTCTTACCTCAAATGAGAGTTTCACCTGACGCTTGGGGACAGCAGATTTTTTTTTTCCTCCAACTAACAAGCCACTGAGGTTCAAGAGAGGATATATTAGGATTAATTGCACTTGATCACTAATCCATTGTAAAGCCATATGCTAAATGCATTGTTCATTGTCAAACCAAGAGACAGGTAGGGCCCCTCTGGTAATGTAAACTGTCCCTATTTCCATGGAGCTAATCTAATTTCACCTCCTTACAGACCTCAGATTCCAGTAAAGATATTTAACTCTTCCTGCTTTGTCTTGTGATGCATTTTTGAATGGTAGCAAATCTGATATAGAAACTAATGATGCTGAAATGTGCTGACTGATTGGAAAATTATTTTTCCTGATGCTTCTTGCTGAAACGAGCAAAATATTGAAAAGGTATTTATTCAATTGTGTGCTCAGCCTGTTGATTCAAAGAGCCATCTCTTCCCTGTTCAGCCGCACAGTTTAACTTGCACAACTCCTCCCTCTGCTAGTCCCAAAGCACAGTCAAAGAATATGTGATTTACAAGATGAGAATAATTGGTAGGCTAAACTGTGTGAGTAAAGTTTATGTTTCTTAGAGGAGGTGTTGTCACCTTGCACAGCCCTTGGAGTGGGAGGATTTTTTTCAGTGGTTTGGCTTTGGGATTGATCCAAACCATTAAGTGCCAAACAGTGTAACCAGAGAATTTTTCATAGTTCTGTTCTGTATTTTGTGTTAAGCTGCTTTAAAAATTGCCACCCACCAGGGCTGTTTCTTAAATCTAGGAGGTCAGTTGGATTTAATATGTAGTGTGTGTATTCATGTGAAACAGAAGAAATGAAGATAGGTTATATTTTTTACCAAGTGATATGTAGCATCTTATGTAACAGAAGGAAAAAAACCCCAAACCTGCAAATTTTATAGGCATTGTACCAACTGTTCAGGGCCAAAGTATGTTTTCATACTAATCTGATTTGAGGGCTGGTCTACTCAAATTGAGAGAGCAAGAGGTGAGTCAAGGTTTCAGTATAAAACATCTCATCCTATGTTACCTCCTTTAGACTACTCCGTACTTACAAAATGCCTTCTGTTCCAGAAAGTACTCCAAGTGTGCTGCCAGCTGTACACACTTAAAGATCAATTCAACTACCAGTGAAATGCAATAATCTCTGGGGTGGAACAGATCAACTCCTCCATTCCACAAAAAGCAAAACACTCTTTTTAGGAAGAGGAAGTAAAAAATATCTGCTCCGACTGCAATTTCTAAGGGAAATTGTGCTGGCAGAATATAATTACCTTTGTTAAAAATTGGCCACAACACTGGAGCTAACATTCTCCACTCCTAGTAAAGGTTCCAGTGGATCTTCAGCAATCACAGGTTGTCAAGACCTCAAGTTTCCCTTGGGTTCAAAAGGCACTGGCTCACATACATGACAAAATTTTTCTCTCCATGTAGTGGAATGACAGGTATCTCTAGCATTCCAATCCCACCTGTTCATCTCCCTCTCCAATATCTCTATTACACATAATGCAAGTTCAGCTGAAGGAGTTGTCACCAAAAAACATCAACAGGACTAAGTCTACCTAGTCTACTCCCAATATCTTACATGTTTAATGTAAATTTGGTTTTCTTTAAAATCAGGATTTTGATGGCATTTTCATACTAGTACGAGCTTGTCATTGTCATTTTTCATTGTCTCTTCTAGAGAAATCTCTTTCAGTTATCTTGAAGTAGTAATTTTCAGTTAATTGGGAACGTGTCCCACAGTGTAGGAAGAAGAGAGAAAAAAATATGATGGCTGAAAACTTTAGTTACCTAAGTTGTAGTAGTCTCATATTCTTATTTGCGTTCTGCCTTGTCCTGTTCTGGGCTTAAACTCAGCAGTTTTATGTTATGAATTAAGGGTAAGGTAGTCCTCAATCTCCACTGTGTATACTGCATGCACATTGGTCTTCATAGATATATGTGTACCATCATCTTGTTCTGTCCAAACAGATGACTTGTTTTGATCACAGATGAATGGTTCTGGCAGAATTGTAATAAACAAATGATCTCCAAAACCAGACCAAAGATTGTGTCCATGAATAAGTGCGGAGTTAAGTGTATTCTAGTTGACTGAGGCATGTTATTCAAGGGTGTATAGGCTATCCTTGGGTATCTAGGAAGAGATCTTGAGATTCATAAAATCTTAGTAAGATTGAACAAATAACATGAGTTAAAATTGGAAGTGTGCATTGATTTTCGTTAGCATTTGTTTGTTTAAAAACTAGGCAATTTAGTAAGGAAACAGGAAACTGGCTTTGGGGATCAGTTGCACAATGAGAAAAAAAGCATCCCTAGCTGTGTATGGTGACTGTGTGTGCAGGCTTTGACTTCTGAAGGTGAGATGAGATATGACATACCCTGGGTGTTTTAAGAACTATCTTTATTGTAAATGGAGTGCGTTGGAAAGCGGTTACATAATCCTTGTTACAAGCTGCTTAGCAGTGCCCTTTCTGGCTATATGTTTTGTTCTGGAGAAGAGTTTCAGAGAAATCACAGGTGGCCATTTTTCCACTTGTTGAAGGAATGTGACTTGCAGGAAAATTGTTTCAAAGAAACAATTCTGCCTTTATAATAATTTTGAAAATTTTGTTGAGATTAAAGGGACAAGATATTGTGGACTTGCTGTTAACTCCAGTTTTGAAGATAGACAAATTAGAAGAGCAGCAGGTCATTTTCTGCCTAGCTGCTTTTTTAATCCTAGCGGACTCTCAGGATATACTAGTGCATACATAACTCAGAGAGAGGAGTTTGGTTTTTCTCCTATTCCATTCTCCTTAGTAAACATTTTTGTCTCTTACTGAGACAAGATGCTAAACAGGATCAGACTCAGCACTGATTCCTGGAGTTCACAGCTAGTTATTGGCTGCCAGCTTTGTTCCTCCTGATCACCACTCTCTGAGTCCAGCCATTCAGTCACTTTTCAGTCTACATCACTGCCTACTCACTCAGCCCATACATCAAGAACTTATCTACAAGGATCTTATGGGAAAGAGTCATAAACATGACCAAAGTCCATGTAGACCATATCCACTGCTCTCTCCTTGTCTCCCAAGACAGTCGTTTCATCATAGAAGGTTCTCAAGTGGGCCAAGTGTCCTGGATTCAGCTGGGATAGAGTTAACTTGGTAGCTGGTACAGTGCTGTGTTTTGGATTTAGTGTAAGAATAAGGTTGATAATACACTGATGATTTGGTTGTTACTAAGTTGTGTTTATTCTAAGTCAAGGATTTTTCATGTCTCATGCTCTGCCAGTGAGGAGGTACAAAAAAAAGCTGGGAGGGAACATGGCTAGCACAGGTGACCCAAACTGTCCAAAGGGATATTCCATACCCTAGAACATCATGCTTGGTATATGAACTGGGGGGATTTACGCAGTAGAAAAGCTGACTGGGGTTCAGGGATGGGGTCTGGCATTGGTCAGCAGATAGTGAGCAACTGTTTTGTGAATCTCTTGTTTTTCCTTTTTATTATCATTATTATTATTTAATATTCTTATTATATTTTAAACTTTGTTTCAGTTATTAAACTGCCCTTGTCTCAACCTACAGGTTTTACCTTTTGATCTCCTTCCCGTTTCCCTGGGTTGGGAGAGGGGTTGTGAGTGAATAGATACATGATGCTTAGATGCCATCTGAGCTTAAACCATGACACCAAGCAACGTCAAAGATCATTTCACACTGGTATGGTGGAGAGGTGTAGAAAAACATGTGGACATGATTGGCGTGTGTAAAACTGTACTGTTATGCAGCGACCCTAAAAAAACTTGTGAGAGTTAAATTAATTATACTTAAAAGGAGACTGCTTTGAAAGATATTATGCTTCAAAAGTCAGATGAGACCTACTTCAATATCTTATTTTGTAGTTAGGGTTTGGATTATTGACTTTTACATGATTTCAATTCTTTTCCTTCAACAGAAGGAGCTGAGGATCTTGAGGGTCCAGGAGATCCTCATAGGGTAAATCAATTAAAGGGTTAATAACTTTTTAAATGGGTAATAATAGTAATAAGCTTCTAATAATACCATTTCAATAATTAATCTAATAATAATAATAACAATAATAACAAAAGCAACAATCTTTTAAAGACTTAATAGCCCTTTAAGGGGTTATTTTTTAACCCTTTAATGCATTAATTTTAAGCAAGAGCAAGAGGAATGTCTGATACTTCGTTATTTCCATATAACAGTTGTAAAAAATTGTGTCAGCCATATCAAGTTTTTCTGTATCAGAAGTAATCTGCAACTGGGTTGTTACATTTTATCTGTATTTCAAATTGGAGCCTATAACAACTCCTTAACTCAAAATGGGGAAATCCAATAGCCCATATATATTAAGCCAATTTTGCAGGGCATAGTGAACATGGGAAAAACCTTTGGTGCCTGTATGTTTCATTTCCCTCAGTTACTGGTAATTGTTTTTGCCTCCATTAGAAAGAATTTCTAGACTTCACCCTTTCTGAACTTTATCTGTGTGGTGTATGGTTCTCCATGTTCAGTCATTTCCCTAGTGTTTGTATGCCTATTCTTAGACTCTGACCAACAGACTGGGCTAACAACCAGTTGAATTTGGGTTTTGGAGAATGGGGACAAACAGGCTTTTGCAGATCGTACCTGAGAATATTTTCATGTTAGTAGGTATATATCTTTAAGATTTCTAAATGTAATTAAAATAAAACCAATGTCCTTTGTAGATACTACTAAATCAACGGTATTTATATTCTGTGCAACTGATTTCAGTGCTGTAATTTTTTATTACTGTTTTTGTCGCTTTTCATTTCTGTGTTCATCCTTTACCCTAATCTTTTACCTTACCTACCCAAGGGACAAAGGTATTATAGTTCCTAATGCTACATAAACCCAATTGAAAATAACATAACCTTCCTACAAGGGACAGAATTTCAAACATAGCTCTGCCTCCAGATATTATTTTTTATGTCACCTTAGTGTGACATAAAAAATCTTTGTTTTCATAAATGCAGAGGACCTAGAGTCTCTTTTACTTTATCTGACATTTTGAGTCCTCAAGAATTTATATTAGCCAAACATTTGTGAATACTCAAGAAGATAGTCTACTTTTTATATTTTTTCAAAAAAAGTAATCTTGTGATCTATTACCATATGCAAAACTCTGTTCTTCTGCCAATACAAACCAATAGACTTCTGTGTCATCATTACTTATGATCTGCCAGGAGGGTGAAATAAATAAATATCCATAAATTATTATTACATTTGGATAATGTTTTTGTACTGTGCATAAGAAACAAAGCTGACAAACTGAAGCCATTGTATGAAAGGTTTAGAGCTAGCAAGGAGTTACTTTAATTTAGTGTCCTGATGAATGTGTGTATCCCATGAAGGTGTAGCAAACTAAATCACTTGAAAGAATGAATCCACAGCTGAATAGTGCATCACTATCTCACATTTATTATTCTGCATCTCCCAAAGCAGAACGTGTGGCTTTGCAGTGTTTTGTGCACACCAAGTTTTTTCACCATAATCTAATGAAAGCAAAGGATTCCATTCTTACTAACAAAATTTTTGCTTCTGAAATTATTAGTCATAATACTATATTAGTATAAATAATCAGATTTTCTGTTTTCTCTAACTCTGAAGTGGTACACTTGTATACGTGTGTTTGGCAGAAGTATTCATATATTTGTACCTTTATGCAAATGGTAAGCAAAATAAGTTACTATATTTTCTCATGCATATTTTTTTTCCTTTTTCTTCTCCCCCTCCCTCTCCCCTGTGTTCTTTTCATGTTTCTTTTCAGTCTTTCATGAATTTTATGTTACAATGGTCATTTTATCTTTCAATAGCTTTAAGGCCTTTCATGTTTTCCTGAATTATCCATCTTTCTGTTTGTTTTCTGTGCTCTTATTAGGTTTGTTGTTAGCTTCATTCTGATGTTTGTAGGTTTTGGAAATCTGAATTTTTGTTATTTACATTATCAGTGATCTGACCTGAGTTGCCCCAAGCAATGTTCCAACTGTTCTCAGGTCCTCAATTACTAATTATGCAGATGAACAGATTGTGCAAACTCTTTCCTTATGGCCACATTCTGGTAGAGTTGTTTTTATTAAATTTATGCTGCATTTGAATGTTAAGGAGGTGCCGACCTGTTCCTGGTAGGTTTTTTCACATGTCCTGTACATGTTTGCTCTGGTAATTTATTAACAAGTGGTAGTTACAAGCACATATAAAAAAAATATCAAACAGATAATATCCAGAAGTGACAAGCCTGTAAGTGGAGGTAAGAACAGAAGTTAAAGGCAGATATCCAAAGAAACAGCTTCTTCCTGAAGATCACCAGGACAGCAGACAGCGTGCCAGTAGAATACTTGTAGCTGTTAACATTACTGAAACAAATTAATCACTAGTGACCATTGATTAATGTCATTACACTGAAGATGTCCAGAAAGAATTACCTTTTGAGGTGAAAGAATTCTGCTGTGTTAATAATTTTACCAATTATATAATGCTCCAATTTTGAGAAGTAAGTCACAGTGTGACATTCTATACAAGGAAATTACATCTTCATGGAAATTTTCATCAATGTCTAGTATCGTTGGAAGAAGACAGAACTCGTCCTATCTTGGGTGACAACACTGGGCATAGGATTATAGTTGTATCTAATTTTTCTTCTTTTAGTGTGCTACAGTCGTGTCCAGAAAACATACTGCTTCTGTTTGAACAAAATACATGTTTATGATAATATTTTTCACTCTAGTTCATCATTTGAAATCACTTACTGACTTTGGTGAAAGCAGAACCCTCTATCATCTTTCAGTGTGAACATGGATTTGTAAGTACATCCTTATCTCAAAATACAGACAAGGCTGTCCAGACACCATACCAGAATATTGGTCATTTTCATCACAGAAAAGTAATTTGGAAATTAGAAAACAGAGAGTTTATTCTTTTCCTTGATCATTGGAGTGGAAAAAGGTGGGATGGAGCAGCTAGAAAAATGGAAGAAGGGAACACCATATATCAGAAATTTTATGTCAGTGAAATCTGAATACTCAAGATTTTCAAATAAAATATCAGAGTAAGATTCATATTACCAATAGAATCATCAAAATCTGCTAATGACTTCAGTAGGGACAGATTTCAGTCTTAAATATTTTGATACCGACCTAAACGGCCAATTAAATTTTGCATATAATTAGAGAGATTAATTGAAAGAAAAGAAGGAAAAAAGGTCCAGTTTAGCCAATTTTCTGCCACGTCTTATGGCAATCAATGCAGTTCTGTGTCAAATTTAAAAAAATAAAACCTGATTTTTCTTTTTCATGTGAAAAGAAAATTTCATATAAACAATGGGGCAAGTTGAGTAAAAGTGGGAATATCTGATAATTACTAGAACCATTAAAAGCATGAAGGTGTTGTCTGTAACAACAGGAGGTAAAAGGTTCAGAGAAAGAGGAATCTGAAAAAATAAGATACTTTTAAGTGGCAAATATTGGGTGATATTACTGCAAATAACTTCTTCCATAAGCACAAAACTGTTTTTTGTAGATAATTTTTATCAGTAGCTCTCAAAGTATTTTGCAAAGTGTCCTTAACCTCAAATTACAGAGAACCATTGGTAGGCAAGGTGATTAGAGTTAACTCATCAGACCATTGATAAAGGTGGGAGGAGGACCCTAAATTCCTTATTCCTTTTTTTATCCAGTATTTACTAGAGCACAGAGTCTTGATGGAGGAGTCTTCCTGAGTCTGAAATGTAAAATGTCTGTGTAATAGGTCTCAGACACAACCACCAGCAAATTGTAATCAGAAAGCAATGGAGGATGAGTCAGATCAGCCAGTGTCAGTGAAAACACTGTAACTAACTTTAAAGATGAATGTTAATACAAATCTGTCTCAAATAGGTTTCTCAGTAGAATCCTACCTGAAATCTTGTTCTATTGAAAATTTATAGATTCTTATTTATAGTCAAGGATCCTAAAAGTCTATATTTCAGGGCCCCATTAACAAACTATGTTTCAAAGCAAGCTTGTAGGTTTTGCTGCTGAAGACAAAAAAAGGCAAAAACAAAATGTATTTTGCATTTTATCTTCATAAGGCCACACCTGACTAATAAGCATCTGCTTGGCTTGGGATCTGTCTACATAGATTATCTTGGCAAGCGGAACGATGCGGGCTACAAAAGATATTTGCAGACTGAGAAGGGTGTAGGAAACAAAGACTTTTTGGGGAGAAGCAGCAGCAAACTCTTTTGGCCTTGCCCTCTGAAAACAAGTTTTTTCCTGAATTGTGACATCATGTTATATGATATATAGTTATGAACTGCAGTTACCGGTGGGAGTCATGTAAGGAAGAGAGACTTATCTTTCCTTCTACACTATATTCTCTTTGTTTCAGTGAAGCAGCTCCAGAGCCATATTGCACTTTTATATAATAAATAGAAGAACATACATATATGACCGCCTGCAGTCAAAACCCCAGAAACTGTTACATCCCAGTTTTCATAGGTGATAATTTTAACTGATTAATTCATTAAAGAATCAATTAATTTTTAGAGAACACAGGGAGAGCTACAGACTCAAGTTACTCATGCTGTGAGAAAAGATGATGTGATGTCCCAATGCCACTTCATTCTGGGTTCCAGGAATAGGCTGAGAGTAAAAGCAGGTCTGACTTATTCTCCCTTTTTTCAACACTCTTCTTCCACTCAGCAGACACACGTAAAGTCTTCTGATGTGCTGTCATGATGGAATACCATTATACAGACATCAGATTGATAGGACAGGATAATCTACCTTCAGTTTTAGTTGGCATAAAATCAAACCCCCTCTGATTTCCTTCTCTTGTTTTGCTTCTAAAATATTCAACAGTCCTACTGCCTAACAGGAAAACAAAGAAAAAGATAAGAAGTATCCTGTTGGTGACTGTGGAGGAAGAAGGGTGGGGAAGTATATTTGTCAAGAGGACTGATATGCATAAAAAAGTGATCTTGGTGACAGGTAAGTTCAAAACTCTTTCAAACGTTGCCCAGGATATACATATTCTCACAGTTAATTTTTATGCACCCTTATATTCTGAGAAAATGGAAGATTGTATGAGATTGTAATGGGAAGCTGTACGACAGAATGAGAGGTTGTGCTTTTCCTCTATGTTTCTTTCCTCCTTGAGATATCTGCACCTTCTAAAAACTACCGAAGTTTGTGTTAGAAAAAAAAAAGACAAAGAAACAACGCCTCTTATCACTCAGAAACAAACTAAAACAAAGCCCATGGCTGAATATAGGAAGATTTAAATTAGACTTAACCCCCCCGCCATGTTGTAATGATTAGAAGAGTGAGGCATTGGAAGCGTACTGTACTTTATTCCTGGAGTCTGTAAAAGCTGATTTCCTGAATTTTTTTTTAGAAGTAACATTCTGACAGATATCATTTGTTTGTTTGTTTGTTTGTTTGTTTTGGTTCAAAATAGGAGAATGAATTATAGTTTCATGGTATATAACAAATAAACAAATATAGTGGTATTTGTTTGAGAAATACAGTCTGGGTTCTCATTATGGAGTCAAAAATGAGCGTACACTAGAACTACCACTGTTCAGACTTTCATATTTAGAGAATGAAGTTCTAGGAAGTTCACTAATGCTGAAAGTTTGATATATTATTTTATGGAGACAGACGACATAAGGAACCCTAGTCATAAAATAAATTTATTACATTCTTCCTGTAGACTAATAATTTTGAACTGGAAAATGATGATTTTTCCTTTCAACATCAGAGCCCAAGGGTGGTGTTTTCTGTGTTTACTACGGGGATAATTTTAACTTCCTGGTTTTCCATTTATCATACACATGACGTGATACCCTCTGAGTGCCACACATACCTCTCTAAGTACAGGACCTCTTTCTCTACTCCTAATATGATGTGAACTCCTATTGAGAGAATTGTTGGGCAGAGGCTTTGAGGTTACCCCTTTTATAACGCAGGATAACTCTGTGCACTAATTCTGTGTTTTATGCCACTGCTATGAGTAGCTTCCCAAGGAAGCGGGCCACGAGATTTAGTTAAAGTCATACTCACAGTTCCAATTTATGATGAATTTACCACAACAGGTTGTCCTAGATGTGATTCTATTGGATGTTGTCTTTCATCTGAAGGTGAAGCATCAAGTTAAACTTTTGCAAAGAATGCTTGGCTCACAGTGTTCTAAATGTCTTGTATACCTGCTTACTGGCAGGGAATAGGAAACTGAAAAGTCCTTGGTTTAGGCTAAGCACTACTTAGCAGCAACTAAAACATCAATGTGTTATCAACATTATTCTCACACAAAATCCAAAATACAACACTGCACCAGCTACTAAGAAAAACAAAATTTAACTCTATCCCAGCTGAAATCAGGATACAGGATGATCTGGTAGTAATTTTAGTCTATATAAAGGACACTCCATAAGAATAACTTCACAAGTTTTCCTGTCTATATTTAATAATAGTTGATAGGCTTCCATTTGCCTGACTAAGGGCCCCAGATGCCTTCCAGTCATTATTCATTCCTGGGTACAGACAGTGTTTCTGATAAGCTCAAGGGGAGCTTGACTGCCCGGGAGCCTTTAATCAAGTGTGAGGCCTAACAAAAATTCCTGAGACTGGGGTGTCACCTAAGGAGGACAGTGGTAGGTGAATGCACCACCACAGGCCTCTGTTAAAATCTCTGACTTCACTGCAGGCCTGCAGGGTTTTTTTCTGCTTCCTGTTTGTAAGGCTGAAAGATCCTGGATCTTGAATGAGAATACTGGGGGTAACTTGAAAATGGAATAGGATTTTTCTGTCTGTACTCATCTCAGGTTGATGTTCTAACTGTCCTTGTCTTGAGGTAGTACTAACAATTTTTAACTTTGCCTCCTCCTTTTAGATACAGGTGATAATATTCTTACTTCTGAAGTGAAAGCTGTAAGATCATTTTTTGATGGAGCAGAAGGTTTCATATGATAAAGAACAAGGAATCAGTTAGGGGCCAAAATCTGTCTTGGTAGTAAAGAGAAGGTTTCACAGAAAGCTGTTGTGTACTACATACGTATACTTTAGAGAGCTGGAAAAGTGCAAAGTTTGCTTAAACAGAAACCAAAGCCATAGAGCATTCAACAGAATTATGTTTAATATTCTGTGCTCTTTATTCTCTCCTTTGCTTTGGATATGGATTCAAAGTGCCAAAATACTTTAAGGAAAGCTTGGTTCTCTTCATGTTATGAGACTGTTCAGATGTAGAAAGTAGCAAAAGTCTCAAAAACTTGCTGTTTTCAAACTTTTCAGCTCATTTCTTTTCTGTCCTAGAAAACCTAGCTTGTACAGATGCACTGAGGTAAATACCAAAACTGTATCATTTTTCTTTGAAAGAGATTACATTTACAGTATATTTAGATGTAGAAAAATTAAATCACAGTCTTCCCAAGTTCAATAAAGAACAAATGTAGTAATGCTTCTTCTTCACTTGTGTTTTTCAGTACCTTGGACATGATGTTTCATTGTTTCAGACATACTCCCTTAGATTACCAAACAGCATTATGACTGCCAGTGAGGATGCTTGTTAAATACAACTTCAGATTTTTGTGTCAAAACCAGCAGACACAATTGTCTTTAATCTAGAAATCATACATAATGACTTTTAATTAAACTCCCACTGAAGGTCCTTAATGAAAAGCTGTGTTTCACAGTACTTGTGGGATTCCTTTTATAATACACCGCATTTTTGAACAGCTTCCCTAGAGAGAAATCTCATGGTACATGTAGGCATGTCAGAAGTTTCCTCTCTCATCACAGTCTTGCAGCTGACCAGCATTCCTGAAGCATTCTGGAATATAATGCTTCAGGCAACCCTAGGGACCACAGCAGGTTTCCAAAATGTTTTTATTAGAACTTAATAAACAAGTTGATAGTAATATATTAATCTTGATGAGAAAATATGTTTTTCATTTAAAATAGCAGTTTGGTTTGGAATGAAAATTTGAGTCTGGGTGGTGGGATGGAGAAAGATTCCCAGTTCTTATTCCTGTGAATTCTGCTACTTGGCCAATTGAGGCTAACCTCGGTTCTATTTTTCTCCCAATGGCATGTTTCCCTCTATCTGTCTAGTTTTTTTTCTTTGACCCCAACTGTCCTTATATGACATTAAAACCCTTTAGCAAATGCTAAGGTTTATATTTCAGTTTTGTCCTGACTTTACCTGGTATCACTTACTGCCAGAGGAGGACATGGATATATGGGTTAATGGAGAGTAGGTGATATGTGGAAAAAAAAAAAAGGGAGGGTTTGTTTTGAGTAAAAAATATTGTACCATATAAATATATGTGTGTGTATATATGTATATATACACCACATATTTCTGATATTTTCTTGTGTGCATCTTTATTCCTGCAAAGACATGAATTTTTTTTCTTTTACCTTTTAAATAAGGTGATGGCTAGCAAAACAGGCAAATTGGATCAGAATACACTTGCAGGTAAATTTCACAGACATTTTAAATCCAAGCCAAAATGCAGAATTTAAGCCAAAATGCAGAATTTAAGCAACACTTCAATAGGAAACACTTCAATTTTTACAATTTAATGTTTCCTTTGAAAGGAGAACACTTTAACAAAAAACAGACTTTTATGAGTATGTATCTGAAAAACAGAAAGATGCAGCGATTCTCTCATTTAATTCCTGTGAAGACTTCCTGTGGCCTGCATCGCCTCACATGTCTTATTTCTAGCCCACTTATAACTAAAAAATGTTCTCCCTATCACTCTGCATTTTTTCAAGTGCCTTTTTGCTTGCAGTGTGATTCAGGGGATCTTTCTAGAGGTAGCAGACTGGAGAGCCTGAGATGTGGAAATTGGCGCTCCTCTGAGCTTCAGAGGTTTCTTGAGGTCCAGCTGTCAGAGTAATGTTACTATTGACCTTGTGGAAGGGAACATTTTAGAATTTTCTATTGCTAGTAGTAGTAATAAATTATTTATTTCTATTTTAGTCTTTTGTCTTTGCTAGAGTGAAGACCTTCTGCAAGTAACAATGTTAAAGGAAAATCAAGACCTTTTTGAGGACAAGTTGGTAAGAAAATGGTTGTATTACTTGAACTTTCTTCAGATAAGAACTGAGAGTGAGAAGTGTACATATAAATATCCAGAGGAAGGTGCCACTGCATCCTGAAAAAGACACTTTCTGAGAAAAAAAAATCAGTGTTTTAATAAGATCAAATGAACAAAGAGATGCAGTTAAGCACAAAACTACTGAAAACTGAATAAGGCAGAGTGTCAATTCTGAGCACAAAATGTCATGCACCTTGCAGTCTCTAAGGTAAGATGTAGATGGTTTACTTTCTTTCCAGAAATAACAAGGAAATTTGTTTTATTCCTCCTTCTTTTCAGTTGCTCATCCAGTGTGTTGGTTTTTTGTTTGTTTGTTTGTTTGTTTGTCTGTTTTAAAATTGTGTCACTTGCAGTAACTTTAGCATAGTTTTTTGCCAGTAGTCATATACCCTGTAGTGGTGTGACAATCCAGCTTCCACCTGAGAATGAATCTCTAGTCCCTGTCACAAAAAAATCCAGATGAT
The DNA here is from genome assembly GCF_001604755.1 of Lepidothrix coronata. Lineage (NCBI taxonomy): Eukaryota > Metazoa > Chordata > Aves > Passeriformes > Pipridae > Lepidothrix > Lepidothrix coronata. The sequence goes on from NW_016690284.1 coordinate 3,214,786, forward strand.
TCTATTGTGAGGAATATAAGATCAAAACCCAGGAAAGCGATAGACTTTTAAATATAGTGTTCCTAAAATTCTCATGGCTTCTCTGCAATAGGTCTACAATTTTTGAGAGTTTGGGAGTATCAGCCCAATAGAATATTGAGAAAAGTTCCTTTTATTCTGTGGTAACAATGGAAGATGTTCTTTTCACAGACCTTAAGGCACTCTTACCACCAACTCTTTATAAACATCTTAGAGAAATTATAATGTTTTCTAAGACATTCAGATATTAGTATCTTTCAGGCATGATTAATTTATTTTTACTAATAGCCCAAAATTTATGTGTTTTAATGAGCAAGTGAGAGATTTTTGTCTAAAGAACTTCCTGTAATTTCAAAGTGTCTTTTACTGTTTTTCTTTTCAAAGTTATTTTTCAACATCATGATAGCTCCCAGCCCTTCAGATATTTTTCTTATGAGGATGAATAAATAAATGACTTTTCAATAAATGAAAAAGAATAAAACATTTAGCATTTAATGAAACTATTTTTCAAGTTCCTTGTTTGCCCATTTTCGCTTGACTCAAGTGATGAAAATACTCTAAGCTGATTCTAATACTATCAATGCTGCTAGTGCTACTACTTCAGTAAAATATTTTATCATTAGTATTCCTGCCCCAAAAATGGCTTGTCATAACATCGACTTTCCCATGTGCTGCTACTCAAATTGTAGTTCTCAAGTTATCAATGACATGGGCATTTCACGAAGTCTATGCTTCTTGAAGCATATACTCTCCCAGTCACAGATTTCACACCAATCAGTGAAAGGCAAAGGCAGAAAGAGTTGGGAGCTCTAACTCTTACATAGGATTCACCCTTTGCCTTAAAATTGGGAGCCAAAAAACTCACCAGGCTAATTTAGTATAGATATTATGGAGAGCAGCTCTTTAATGAAGGACCTCTGGCACAAGGAGTACAAAAAGAAGCATCCCTGTGTCCAGGGGTTCCGCAATTTATGGTCTGATCCGAGAACCACCCACCCCTAGATCTGCCCCCATGGCATGCCTCCCGGAAAATGGCATGACTCCCCCGGAGTCGGAGATCCCTAGATCCCTTTCTTCCTCATCTTCCTCTTCTTCACGGCATGTACTGTCTTTGGAGCTTCTCCAAGGTTCTGGGCTTGAAGGTTGCTTTGACTGTGATGGTACCTTGTTGTTCAGGCCTGAGGTGCAAATGTTCTTAAACAGAAGGTGTTTACTATAGTCCTGCCTTGCAAGGAGCCTAAACAAGCCTAAAGGATTTAGAAAATTTGATATGAAATATGGAAATAGGGTTTGGTGAGTATTAACTACTATTGTAAAATGTGCCAGACTATACAGCTACATTAAAATCTACAAAAAGCTAAAAATCCTAAAAATTCAAAGGCATCAACCCATTCGACTATTCCTTCTCTGTCCTCCTCCAAAAGCTATACTAGTGATGTTTTTTATTTGCTAAGTGATAGCCTGCAACAGGACATACCAAACCTGAGGAAGCTAGATTGCTTCCAGCAATGACTCTTAGTTTATCCATTAATGCTCCTGGCAAACCACCACTGGAGCTGACACGCATGAATGATGAACTCCCTTAAAACAGCTCATCTTCCAAAGAGTAGTTGTGCATCTCTAGCTCTGTTTTCAGTGCTGTCTGTGTCTGAGTCTCTGCAGATGGTAGTATAAGCTGTTTTACACCAACTTGATCCTCAGTATCATCTTGTGCCTAATGTGGAACCCAGATGAGCGTTAGGACTCACTAAGAAATGGGTGATCACTGCCTGGCCATTCCTCTTTCTGCTTTTGCTCTGGGAGAAAAGCCAGCCTGATTCCTGCCTGTGTTGCAGTTGTGCTACATTCCTGTCCTCTTGCACCCCTAGAACAATAACAAGGACTCAGCTGCAAGGGTTTGGATATCCAGCTCTGAAGCATGGGAGGGTTGGAGGGATCTAGCAGGAATGTTCCTGTCTCTTAGGCCTCTTATAGCTGATCAGAGTCCTGTGACAAGAGTGACATTTGACACTGTAAATTTTCAGTAAATTTTAGGATATTGTCTTCTGTTTATCGATATAGTCCAATAAAATATGTTTTATAAATAAATAAGAATTGTAAACACAGATGATCTAAAATGGTAATTTGACCTCAAACACATTTCACATATAGAACTGTATCTGAGCTTTTAAACTATAATTCCTGTTGCTTTTGACATTTTTACTGTGACTAATGCATGATTTTCCCCATAATTTACCATATCAGAGTCCAACCCTAATAACATTATACATTGTAAAATCACTATGCCTGCAACCATATAGTGTGAGACACAAATATTTTATGGCAGCCTTCTCCATCATCTCTTAGACAAGGGGAGTCCACCCAAGAAATTATCTTTTCTTTTTCAAAGGTTCTTAGTACATAATTTCTGCTTTTGAGTCCATTTCTTACTGGACTGACACCTGCCCTGTAAAACTGCCTTAATAGCGTACAACAAAGCTGACTCAGTTAAGGTCTCCCACTCCCTAGAGAGTGGTGTGCCATGTGGCAATGATCTACTATTAGCTTAGAGTCATTGACAAGGCCAAGTGACAAAATGTACATTATGGCTGTTGGCACCATACCTGAAGCTGTGCATACATAGCAGAGGACACAATTTTCTGATGCTGCAACTAATGATTTTGAGCAAAATTACATACTTGGAAACATGTGCCCAAGCACCTTTTCCTGTGTGTTTTATCTTTAAAAGAGAGGGGAAATGCAAAAATATGTGCAAATATAAGTACATATATATGTTGTGCATATTCTATATAAAACTGAATCAAAACTTTGTTTCATAATATATCTACAGTGAAAGCAGAAAGACCTACTTTCTCTATACTTTACATTAAGCTAATATTTTAAATGAAGCTATATTTTAAATGTTATGTGTATGTAAAATGAAGTGTTTTACTATTTGTATTACAGCACTGAAAATGCTTAGCTGTTTTTAATTTATAAATCATGGTCTATGAAATTATTTCCATTTGCAGCATCTTGTCCTCCATTATGAAATGAATTTTCACTCACATACCCTTTTTCTCAGCTCCTCATTTTTTATCTTTTTTTTTTAATTTTTATTTTAGTGATCAACTGGAAATGTGTTTAGCTTTTTATATGGTCCTCCCTCTGAAAATGATAGAGAAAAAATTCTCCAGTTGAACTACATTTAATATATATATTGATTAGAAACTGTTTAATCTTTTTCATCAGTTGGTTTGGAGCCTCAGCTTTCAGTGTTTTCTTCTAGTGATACAATGCATTTCAAGATAAGGTGTAAGATTGCTGTCTTGAGACAACCCATTGAGTATAAACAGATTCAAACAGATTATGCATGAGCTGAATTGGTCGAGGGATCTGCTAAAGGGTTTCTTGTAAACAGTTGCTTAGGTAGTAAAGCTGTGTGAAACAAAAAGCAGAAGCTCTTTTTTGAGAGGATAGATTAATTGAACCTATCTAGCTTTTACAGTCTGGAAAGAGGGTGTAAAATCTCCTGGAGTTTGGGTTCTTCCGTGAATGTTTCAGAACTTCCTTGTTTGATCAGATCACTGAAGAATGAGTCTTCTTGCAGTTGCCTGGCTCCAGCTCAGGAGAGCTGAGACACTCAAACTGTTGAAACACATGAAAGCAGAACAGCTAGTCTTCCCCACTTGGATCTGAATGGGGTAGCAGAGACAGCCAGTGTGAATGATTCTGTGCATGAGTAAAGGGATGAAAAGGGAAAAACACACTATCACAGCCTGCTCTTGAATCTGAGTGCTGAGCTTCTCCCCACATCGACTGTATATAATATCAAGCGTATTGATTGCACCCTTGGCCCTGAAGCAGAAACTTCTGGTTCTCATTCCACAAAGTACAAGTCCTAAAATGCTTTCAGATTAGATTTCCACTCCTTGTTTCTAAACTCTGACTGAACTCTCCAACCCTCAAGTTGAGAGATCTGTCTGCTTGGGATGGTTTCAGTTTTATTTTATATTTAATCAGTTTAATTGTTTCAAGCTTAGACCTCACACTCCTGAATTCAAATGAGTCAAAAATCTATGGATTTGCCTCTCAGTTTTTAGCAATGGGCCATATGCAGGTCTCTCAGGGGGCACAGAATTTAAATAGAATCACACACAAAGCCTATGACAAAAGACCACAGAAACTTACAGGAAACCAAGAGCAATACAGTAGATTATCAAGCCTCTCCTTGTGTGACAGATGCTCCACTACTTTTATCATCTTTGTAGCCCTATGCTGGACTCACTCCATAATGTCCATGTCTCTTCTAGGTACAACCTCACTAGTGCTAAGTAAAAAGGAAGGATTAGAATAGAAAGGATATTAGAAGAGTTACATGAGTAAAAATTTTACAGGTAGGTTAAACAGAGACCAAAAACACACTGGGAAAAAAAAGGTAATAGAACATTTCTAGGACAAGAGGTACAAAAACTCACGAACTAAGGGTATGATATAGCAAGAAAAAGGAAAAACAAATGTTAGAGAGAATATTCAGCTGGAAATATTTTGTGGTTTCATCTGTAAAAATTGATTAAAAACATTACAACGGAAGTATGCCTCCTGATACGTACAAGAATTTACGTAGGTTACAAAAACTCCATAACCTCAGCTAATGAGTTGAGTCAAATGCTGAAGTTATTGTTCCCAGGGTAACATTAATTACACTTTCTCACTTTTATTTATGATATAGTCAACAGTTCATAGAACATTAACCTTACTAAGGAAAAAGCACATGTAGATGTGAATATCTTTGGGGAAGAGGTGCAGTTTAGAGCATCTTAGATCTTAGTTTTTATCTCCACCTGGCTTTTGAGGAGAGATCTAAAACAGTTGGTGTATATAACATATAATTAATTTCAGTATTGACTTATATCTGAAATGAAAAAATAGTATTTTAAGAAATTATGGGACCAGGATAAATTTGAGAAGACATATTGCTTTTGAGTACAATCTCAGAAAATAAGAAAAAAAAAGAGGATTTATGTGGGATTAAAGGTGCCCATTACACTGCAGAATTGGGTCCATTGATAAATATAATAAGTGGTGTAGTCAACCAGATCTTCATAATGCCATAACGTTACTGGTACATTTCCAATGTAAAGCCTGTTCCAAGAAGAGACTGACAAACTAGAAGTTTATATGATACCAGTTTTGGATCTGTAAAACTGACTTAAAATTCCTGTGCTGAAGTTGCCCTAGTAAACTGAGTACCCTTAGGAAATACACATACTGTATATTTAAACAAAAGGGTAAGTGATTTCAATCACTAAACTTCCCCTCCTTTCCCCCTTCCTGTTTTCTCCCTCCTCCTCCTTCTTCCCCTCCACCACCCGCTCCAGAAAAATAGAGTTCAGGGGGAAGGTGAGTATTCAGCCCCATTTGAAAATCATGAGACACATATTCTCCAATAAAAGTCTGTTCTCCAGGTTAGCATAATTGACAGGAGTACCATAGTACAATCCTTTTTTAGTTCATGTCTCTTTAAGGTTTCTGTAAATAAACAGATTGAAATTATGGTGCTGAGAGAGATCAGAATAACAATATTTTCTGGTTTAATATTCTCCCTTTTTCTTTTCAGCTGGATGGAATTCACATTGCTGTTAACCACTTTTTAATAAATTCCAAGTTTTGAACAGTGTGCATTTCTATACAGCTTGCAGCTGGAAATAAACAGACTCACAATGGCTGAAGATAATTCAACAATTTTAAGTGTTTTTTACGAGGATAATGAAGTGAGAGTTTCTGGAAAAAATATTTCTGTGAACTATTTTTTTCCAGAACCTTTTGCTTATTTGGAGGATAATTTCCTCTCCTTATAATAGTTATGATTTACAGTAGATTGTTTGATTATTTTTTTCTGTTTAAAAAAACCCACCATATTTAAAACTTTTTATATTTTGCCCTACTTCCATTTCTTAACTCTAGATTATAAGGATGGATCATGACCTATTTTGACAGCTATTCAGTGAGTGCAGAGCCTGGTCTGTGTGCAACAACTTGCTTTTACTTGTCTTCTGCACTGACTGTTTTTCGAAAGACAATCACTTCTGTATCCTATTATTCTTTGGATATTGTGCTGAGCGCTGCTTTTCTGATGAGGTAAAAGACCCTTTAGCCTACAAATTTGCCTTTAACGTTCTTGAGGAACAAAAGATTCCAGAGTTCTTTTTCTGAGGCTGAACAAAAACGTGTGAATTGCTCTGCTTTTTGGCTACTGGGATTTTGGAAGTACAGCTGAGAAACATGAAATGTTACTGTTGTGTGGAATTCTCTGGCAATGTGTAACAATGGAAAACAAGAAATTTAAGTGGATTCATTTGCATGTTTTTCTCATCTCTGCTTTCATGCCTTTATGTCTCATTAATTTTATAAATATACAAGAGACAGATATTTTATTTAATAGCAAAATAGGTACAATGGCATGGAGACATTAACATTGCAGGGTTTAGAATGTTGTCTCCATGAACACCAAACTAGGATAGAAAGTACTCCCAGACTCTGGACTTTTACAAATAGGGAGGGACCTGAGGGAATAAGCTGGGGTGAAAAAGTGTGTACTCCCTTATTTCAGCTGCTGTGGTTTCCCAAATTAATGCTGACGCTCAGTCTACTTGATCAACTTCTGTTTAATTTTTTTATGCCCAGCAATTCTGAGCCACAACCTAGCTGAAATCTTTATAATTTTCTGCCCTGGAAGGAAGATCTCTAACTGTTTTTTTCTGACTCTCCTTGCATCATCTAACAGAAAGGTTAAGGTTAATTGTAAAATTACATGTTTCATAGTATCTGCTTTATTCTAAATTCTCAAATTATTTTATTAATACTAGCAAAAAGACTTCTGAGTTTTAGGTAAACATTATGCCTATTTTGCTGTTAAAAAAATTTTGGTAAAAACATATCTTCTTGAAGGCCAGTAAATATGTTTCAACTGGGACTAGAATCTAAATATCAGATCTGTTCAAATGGAGCCCAGGGTTTGTGAACTCTTGCCTGTGATGATAAAGGTTGCATTACAAAGAATCAAAGCTACTCTAATAGCTCTGAAAGCCCCTTTCTATTTCTGAGTAACTGTCCTCGTAGTCCCCTTATGAACACCTTCCTTCTTCTCTAGACTTCTCATAGGGAAGAGAGGTTTACAGCAGTGATTAGGTTTGGGAAATTGTCTGGTGGTGAAGCGCTTGGGACTATCCTTCAGAGGTCATTTTAACTGCATGCTGTCAGCAGATCTTTCCTTGCATTACTATGCCTAACCCTGGGAACTGTATGGTGGCATTAATGAATGCTGCTGTTGAACCATCACAGCAAGACCACCTTCATGGAGACTGCTGTGACTGCTTGTGTACTGGTAAAGGGAGCGAGGTTCAAGAGACACCCATGTAAGCACTGCCTGACTCCAGTCAATGTCCTGCTCACTGGGCAGCTGCATCAGCCTGCACTATACCTCAGCTAACTAGCACTCCTGACAACTGTGAAAGCATGCTCAGAGCTGACTTGAGGTCTCTGACACATTGCCAAATTGTGTTGTAAAGAAATATCTCTAGCCCTTCACCTTAGCCAAGAGACAACACTGAGTGAGAAGGTATGTGCAGGTGTGTTTGACTCGGTATGGACTTAGCACTTAGGACTCATTGCTGCCTTCTTTTATAATGAGCTGTTTTACTTATAACACTTACTGCAATTGCAGAAGATAATGAGACACTTGCAGTAGTGCCAACATCAAATAAAAAAACCCCAGGAGGTAGGCTCCCCTGACTTCCGCAAAAAGTATATGATGAGGGCATCTCGAGGCTTTCAGATTTGTTTTGGTGTCTTTGAGGAGTTGAAATAGACTTGCCGTATATTTTCAGCTTCTTTCTTCAGTTATAAAGGTTAGAGACTCACTTTTATACATCTGAAAGCTGAGATTCCTGTGCAGCTGCTTGATTCTGGGAGTGGCAGATTTTGAAAAAAGATGAAAGGTTTGTTATTGCAAATTACAGGAACTGGTGATATGCACTTAGGTTTATTCTAAGTTTGGTATTTTTTCATAAAATGCTGCTGCTGCATGACAGGGATATGATAAGTTGCAAACAAAGCTTCTTGAGCAGCTGAGAATCAAAAATAAACTAGCTGTCAACATAAAATGAAACAGTTTTACACCATGTCTGTACATACACATACCACACTTTCCACAGAAATCCTGGTTCTTTGGGCTCCGTTTAGACAGGCAGCCATGTTTATAGTCGATTCTGTCCTGAAAATTACCAGCTATGTTATGTTAGATTTAACTGGCTCTGAAGAAATTAAAGAAATACCACAACAAAGCTGCCAGACTGAGCAAATCCAGTAATTAACAGGAAAAATAAGCCATTATGTCAGTGGAAGTGCATTTTGAAATTCAGTGTTTACCATTAAATGCAGTGCTTAAATTAAGTTCACTTGGTCCTGTTTTAAGCTGCTGACCTTCCCGTAGGGGACCAGGAATTCGGTCTTCCTTTTTGAATGGTTGGAAGTATGTCTGTTTTCCTCCGCTTTCACCACTCTCTGAACTGCTGATGCAGTTTGCTTGAAAAAATTCCTCTATAATGGAGTCCTTTTCTTGTGCAGATTCATTTAGTCTACAAGCTGGAAAATGGTAGTGATGGTAGAGAAATTTATTCTGCATTCAGCTATAAAGTTTACTTGGACAGATGAGGAAAACCAACTGACAGTCAGTTATTCAAGAATAACTGCAGAACGCTAACTTGGCAAGCTTTGATGTTACTGTACAATGTACTGATGTGAACTGTACAAAGCTTTCTAGCACAGAAATGGAGGTTGCAAAATGGGTACCTTAAGTTATGGAGACCACATTTTGTTCAGAGAAGCACTTGAAATTCAAGATGCTCTTCTGAAATTTATCCAAAACTTTCAATTCCTCAAAATTGTTCTTCCAGGCTCTGCTTGCTAGGTTGTTCTTGCATTTTTTTCTTCCATTTAAGGTGGTAGTTCAGTCTTTTACATATAATTTTCTCACATATGCTTGTGATTCTAGAGTAGGAAAAAAGTACACTGTGAAAGCTTGCCAGAATTGTAAGATGCTGTGTTCTCAATATTTTCTGCCCAAATATTTTTTCTAACCTCTTCTCCCTTTCCTCCATAACATTCTGGCTATGCTTTATCATCTGGTGTTTGGCAGCCAGAGATACTACAGTAAGGTAAAAAAGTTAGATGATTTGAACTAGTTTGATGACTGTGAGAGCTCCTTCTTCACCCGTTTCTTCTCTCACATACCATATTACTCTAACAAAAATACTGCTCTGAGATGTTATTAAGCATGATGAGTGTACAGGGAGCTGAAGTAGCCTAACTGGGAACGAATGGCAAAAACGCCCCATTGTGACTGGCAGAGAGGCCCCGTGTATCCTCAGCACAGATTATCTCAGGAGAGGGTACTTAAGGACCTGAAGGGACATAGTTGGGTTTTTGGGAAAGCTGCTGTGGAGAGAGAGGAAATTAGACAGTGGAATACCTTGCCCAGTCTCTCAGAGGACCCTTCTGCTGTGGGACTGCTGAGGGTCAAAGAACAAGAGGTACTGATCGCTACCACACCAGTGCACCATCAACGACACCGCACCAGCTGGAGTCCGTGACCCCCATCCATGGGATGATTCGTGAACTGGAGAGCCAGAGAGTGGTCAGCGAGACTCGCTCACCCTTTAGTCCTAAATGGTCAGTGAGTGATCCCAATGGAGAGTAGAGACTGACAATAGGCTATTGTGGCCTGAACAAAGTCACACCAGCACTGAGTGCTGCTGTGCTGGACATGCTGGAACTTCAGGATGAACTGGAGTCCGAGGCAGCAAAGTGGTGCCACATTGACATCGCTAATGAATTTTTCTCCATTCCTTTAAAAACAGAGTCCAGACCACAATTTACTTTCACCTGGAGGGGCATCCAGTACACCTGGAACTGACTGCCCCAGGGGTGGAAACACAGCCCCGCTATTTGCCATGGACTGATCCAGACTGCACTGGAAAAGGGTAAGGGTCCAGAACACTTACAATATACTGATATAATCATATGGGGCAATACAGCAGAGGAAGTGTTTGAGAAAGGGGAAAAGATAATCCAGATGCTCCTGAAGGCCAAATTTACCATAAAAGAAAAGAAGATTAAGGGACCTGCCCAGGAAATTCAGGTAGGACCTTCAAACATTGGGTTCTACATTTAGCAAAGGCCACTCGGTTAGTTAACACCAGAGGCTCTACCAATTGAGCTGTCTCTGGCCAGTCAAAATCTCCATGTACCATAAAAGGGGATAAAGTCCCACAAAGTCCCTGCAGTGCATATAGAAATGTGATAGGGAAGACAATTTGGATTAGTCCTGCCTCGAGCAAAGGCAAACCCATGTGTGGAATTGCTTTTGCTCAAGCAGCTGGCTGGGTAATGCATAACTTCATTGGGTAGTGCAGAGGGACAGGGAAACACAATGCTTACCTTGAAGGGATTTGATTCTTGGGTGAGAACCATCTGTAATGCTGAATTGTATAATACTGATTGCTGAATGACACTGCCACTGTATGCCATAACTCCCATGGACAAGGAGGATGGACTGTTCCAAATATACCAGCCATGAACTCCTGATGCAGCTTGCAACCTGTCGAGAGTACATCAGCCCTCCTGCACTGGAAGACATCCGGAATGGATAGAACCCACAGTCATGGACTAAATAAACTCGACAGACATCTTAGAGGGATGACCATTGACTACGGAAACGATACTTGTGCTTGTGTATATTTCTATTTCTATGTATATGTATATAGTTGGGAGATGTAGGATCTGGGCATGACATAGATGGTAACAAATAAGGGGTGGGTTTCGAGTAGGACAGACTTAATTTTTTTTCAGTAGCCATGAGATGGTGGAGCCTGGAGCCATGTGGGTGTGTCTAGCTTGTTATTTTATACCATATCACAAAGGAGGATGGAAGTAAAGGACTCCTGTTTCCAGGAAGAAGGGTATGGCTTTGGGTGGAACAAGGTGTGGTGCGGCAAGAACCTACCCACTGTTGTTCATTGTCTCAGGGTCGCACTGCTTCAGGTCAGGCTTGGGGAGCATTTTTGCATGTAAATCACCTCCATTTTGTGCACTTTTGTTATTAGTGTTGTTGTTGTTACTGTTCATTTCTTTATCTCATTGCTATTTCCAATAAATTGTTTCCTATCTCAAACTCGTAATCTCTGCCTTTTGTCTCTCTCACTGGAGGGAAGGAAGGACAGAGGGCAAGGCTCATGGTTGTCTTTTCAGTGGGAGTACTAAATTGGGGAATGCCGTTGCTAAACCATGACAAAAGTTGGGTACCATTTCAGAACTGTCATCAGAAGAGATTTTTCTTTATTAATTAACAAGTTTTACCATGTTTCTTGTACATAGCATAACGCAGAAGAAAGAGTGGCAGAGAGCTGGAAGCATTTCTGTGACAACAGGAATGAGGAAATGAAAAAGATTTTAAAAAAATCACCTTCAAATCCTGAATTTTTCCTACAGTAGAGTGCAATCCACATCTTTGCTCTATGTTAAATATATGAAACATACATGAAACCTGTATGACAGGTTTCTGACATAAAAATCTTAATTTTCAGTTTTGTCTTTTAGAAGAATAGTTCTCACAGTTAATGCAAAAAGCTTAAGATGGAACTTAAAAAAAAGAAAAATAAATAAACCTCCTATCCTGTCTAAAGTTCAATCTATTATTTTTTGGAAACCATACAGCTGAAAATTTGAAAAGGACACAGAACAAGGCAAGGCAACGCAAATCAAGTTACAGATGTGTTGCTAAAATGCTGCTTTTGCTCTGCAAAAGATTTACATTAGCTCATGTTCAACCCTCATTTCACCAGCATCTAGGTATATCCCATCCAGGCTGCACTGTGTTTATGCATGTCCTGTGCCAAATAATTGAACTATTCTTAATACGTATTTTTGTAGCATATTTTAATATGCCTACGATCTTATTTACCATTTGTTGAAATAGGTGAGGTTCTTATGGAGCTGAGGAGCTATAATGCTTCCTGATGAACAGTTTTCTAATAGTCTCTTGATTTAATTCTGAAATATAAAATCTCCATCTGAAGTCAAAGGTTGTTTGGATAAACTTAGTGAAATAAACCAAAGTGTACCTGCTTGTACTAGTATTGCATTTTTGGTCAGCAGTATCGACAAGGAAGATCTGCAGAAATAGAGCACCTTTTTCCAGTTCTAATGACTGTTTCAGCAACCAGCCAGGGAACATATTTCTGGATGGATTTAATTATGTGTTCCTTAAGGTTAACCACAGACACATGTTTACCTAACTACACAATCTACAAGGCCTGTAACTGGAAGCAAATAGAGCATTTACAGTACTCCAGGAATATGACATGGAGGCCAGGGAAACACTGTGATTTTGATTTCCAGATTTTTCTTTGCTGATTTCAGTAGCACTTTTGTGCACACAAGAACAACTGTACCTGCCCTTTAGCTGATGGTCTCCTGCAGTGGCTGTGGATGCACAGACGTAAATGAAGCTTTTTTAATGGTTCCTGCCATTCGTTACATTTAAAAAGGCATGCCAGTTGCATATTGTGTCAATGTAAGTGATGCTCCATCAACCTGTTTTACCAATCTGAGTGTGTAATCACTGAAACCTTTGGAGGACACATGCAGATGCATCTGGAAATTACCATCACTACTGCCTTGTCCTTCTATACTTGTAGTCATAGCTTGTTACCAGGATGCACTCTGGGTTTTTGGTTTCAGGATTTATTCTGTTTACTTCAGGACATTGTGTTCGCTAAAGTAGATGTAGAAGTTTGGAGATAAAGATACCTATTTGATTGTCCATTCTGGCATATCACTGAGACTGTTAAAACTATTTTTGAAACTCTCTGTCAGCCCTGTTAAGTGAATATCTTGTACTCAGCTACAATGTAGTACTGATGCTTATTGTACTTTTCAGTATGCTTTAACTAAATGACAGCTTAAGAGAGTACTGCTTGGGGAATTTCAAGGGAAATTCCAATTTTATTGCCTCAGCCTAAATTCTGCTTTTCACTTGTCCCATATGTTTGCCATGATTCTTCTCTTTTTATTATGTTGTGTTCCAACTTTCTGTTCACTGTATTAGTTTTGAACAGATTTTAACTTTCAATATTAGGGGAGATGCTTGTGGAGAAAAGCACTCACTGTCCCTCATGTCAAACAGGAGCAGAATCTGGGCTTTTGCCCGAAAATCCCCCTGCGCTCTTATTTCTCTGTAGTGAATCTTACAAAACCTATGCAGCTGACTAAATCAAACTATTCAGAACTAACGATACCAAGGTCAGTTTTCAGCAAGATGGTTTCCAGAAACAATGTGTTCAGAAATCTTAATTCTATTTCTATACATAATTACAGAAAATATTTCAGAAGTGAGATGTTTAAAAAAATGGATGCAGCCTTTTCCTTGGAAATGTATGTCTGTCTGAGATGGTTACCCAAAGCAGAAGAAATATATTCTTTAATGTGCTGGAAAATAAGCTTATTTCTTCTGAGGAACACAGATGGTGTATGTACTGAGACACAGCATGTCGTACTGCCTCTCCTATAATTTTGTTCTTGTGGTTTGGTCATGGGAAGTAAACCGTTCTATAATTCCTATGCTGTTCTTCACTTCTTGTGCTGTGAAAAACTTACACATGTAAGTAATCTGTTTCCCAAAGACACTGTGTTTTAGATATTGAAGTGTGTGTGCCAGGGTTGTTGTCTCATTTTAGCTTCCAAACTTGAGAATGAAGGCCTGGGACTTCACCTTCTTAAAAATAGCCACAATCTAATTTGATTTACCTAGTTTGGAAACTTGTTGAAATCTGCTGAATACACTTATACTGGGGCAGGAGGGACAGCTAGAAGTCCCATATTCACATACTTGAATTTGCTGCTTGTAGCAAATGGCTGCTTGACTGACATCGTGTTGAAAGATGCTCTTGCTCATCTTGTATCCCTGCTAGCTTGTACGATCATCCAACCCTATGTTAAATGTCATCTCTTGAATGTTAGTCAAAATTTAAAGGATGTGTAGATGTTTTTATGTGAATGAAAGGCTACTGAAAGCATTTTGGGTGTAAGAGCAAACAAGCTTGTTTGTATATAGATCCTTCTACTTTAATTAGAGAATAGATGAGGATGATGACTGAAATTTTCCTCACTTTCTAAAAGAGAATTTTTTAATGAATGCTGGTGTTCAGCCAAATTTACCCAAGCAGAACAGAATAGAAAAAAATAGTACTATTTTTTTTGCTTATACACCAAGATTTGCAGTTCTTTTTCAACAACTCTAGTGCCTTTAGTTTGTAATTAAGAAAAAAAGAGAAAAAAAAAAGAAAATTCAGAAGGGGAATTGGTTTTGTACATTGGTATCTTTCAAGTCTCTTGCCAGAAAAACAGTTTTATTCAAATGAATTGTGACACAGTAAAAAATTATGTTTTTTGCATGTGCAACAAATTCATAACAACAGCACTGTACACTTGATAGTAAGGGCCATTCAGTATATAAGGCCAACTTAGTGTCATATTCTAGAAAAAAATCCCCAAATCGTGCATTTTTTTTATGTTCTACAATCAATATAGTGATAGAAATAAAGTTTGTTATATCCTGATGTTCATTCTTGAAATGTTAATGTCCTTATACACCTATTTGAAGAGATTAAGCTTCTTAAACAACTGATGAGTCAAGCTTTGCGTTTTGACTGTACTTAGGAATTTAAAGCAGAAATATCACTATTGGAATCAGAGACAACACAAATTGTGACAATGAGTAGATTCATAAGGTAGAAGAAGAAAAAGGAGATTTTATCAATGAAACTGTGGAGGATGAAATGAATATTCTGTTGGAAGAAATAAAATAGTGCAGTATGTTTAGCATTTTTTTTCATGTTATGACTGTTCATTGTTTGTGCTTGAATCCTTAAGAAATTTCTGGAAGAGACTTTAGCCGAGACCTTATATGACAAAAAACGTAGAGAAGGAAAGAAGAAAAAGATTAAAAGCCGTCTAAAGGGACTATTCACTCGATACTTATGCCTTAATCTGCTGTGATAAATTATCTCTTAGCTGCCTTTTTGTTATCATTCACAGGGAAATTAATATACATTTCATGCAGGAGAGTGCCAACATCTTGTCATATGATCAGGAGCAGAAAGAAGAACATTTATTATAGTAACAACAGAAAGCTTTCAGACAGAGAAAACTACTTATTCAAAAATGTCTGATGCAGCCTGCAAGAACATTTTGTCATGCACATTAAACAGGAGTGTGGAAACGAGATTGAGCCCTCCCAATACTCAGTATGGTATGAGTTAAGTATGATTTACACTAAAAATTTGAGTGATTTTAGGGGGAAATATCTTGATCCATTGTTGGATCCCAAAAATATAATATTAGCAGAGAAGGAGCTGATGGGATTATGTAGCAGGCTGTGGACAGCAGGAACTGGGAGAAACTCCTTGCTCTGAAGACACTCTATCACAAGACCTATTAATATTTAGCTATGTTGATTGGCCTGTCTTGTCCAGCAGTATATGGAAAGACTTTGTGATGATGTTATCAGACCACACAGAAATCCCTTTGTCCTTTTCCCTCCATGTGGTCCTAGCTAAGGGAAAATATTAATCACTTGTGTAACTACAGCAGAAAATTGTGTAATCCTCTAGTTAGCATGATCTATCCCCTAATTAACATAGCTCGTCCTCCTCATTAACATGTCCAACCCCAAAGGCCCTTAAATTGTGTTCACGTGATTCAATAAAGTATTCCAGTTTTCTACCCCATATCTGGAATTGCTTAGTTTTTAACCATCCACTAATGTCGCCACAACTGTGGGGCATGGGCCACTTCTAATATTCAGAAGTTTGCCGGCTAACGGTCTGGCTGGAACAGAGGCAGCTGCTCTCTCTGTTTTCGGTGGGTGAGTGCATAGATCTGAACTGAAGAAATTTTGGCCTCAGAAGCAGGACTTCTGGAGGAGTGGTCCGTGAACTTGCTAATTATTTTTTAAAGACTTTGTAATGATAACTAGGGAACATGGGGATACAAATAATCCTGAAACACATGTTTAAACACTATGTCTCAGAAACTAATGAACAATCCTTTAAACAAGCAGCAAAAATTCTTGGGCCATGGAGGATAGACTTTAAGATTCTTAAAAAACAGTCCTCCAAAACTAGTAATAACCTTCTTGACTGTTTCCTGCAAAATTCGGCAGGAGAAGATAACATTTTCCTCAAACCGCAATTAGGCGAGTTATTACCTGCGTCATCACGCAGGGACAGGAGACTGCAGGATGGTGGAGGTCCCTCTGCTCTGGCACTACCAAGTGCATCTAGGATTCTCGCTGTGTGGGACCCTGCTAAAAGTCACTGTGATCCAGGCAGCGAAGGACTGGGAGACCCACAGGCGGCCAACTGTCCATGCAGTGAGAGCAGTCATGAGTTACCAGCAAACTGCTGATGGCCGGGTGCGAGAGTGGACTCAGATTAGCGGCAGAGGCGCTCCATGCATGTATCCAAATGTCGCTGTGGCATTTCAAACTTCTGCGCCCCGGAAAGAAATCAGCGGCTTTTGAGATGCAAAAAGACTGAGATCGACTCCTGTGATCCTGATGAGGAGACCTCTGACTGGGCAGTGCAAAGGTCAGACAGTGAATACTCTGACAAAGAACAATAGAGGGGCCCTACCTTCAGCCAGGAGAAGAAAAGGGGTCATAGGGTTTACTGGACTGTGTGGATTTGATGGCCTGGCACATCAGATCCACAGAGATATCGAGTTCTAGTAGACATTGATGCACAGTGCACTTTGATGCCATCAAGTCATAAAAGCACAGAGCTCATTTGGATTTCTGGAGTAACTGGAGGAAGTCAAGAATTATCAGTGCTAGAGGCTGTAGTAAGTTTAATGGGATTCAAATGGGAAAAGCATCTCATTGAGACTGGTACAGAGACCCCTTGCATCCTTGGCATTGACTACCTCAAGAGAGGATAATTCAAAGATCCAAAGGGGTATCGATTGGCTTTTGGTGTAGCCACTGATGCCTTAAGCCCCTAATGGTTTTTTATTTTTCGAATATTTGTAAGTTTTATAAGTAGGTTTTAAAAGCAGCAACCCTTCCCTCCTTTGTCCCTTGTCCCTTTCCTTTTCCCTAGCACCCTTGTTTACACATTCCTTAACCCTCTTACCCCATTCTATGCTCCCTATATCAATCCTACCCCTGAATACAGCAGAGATGTTTAGTCTTTTGTCAAGGCAAGGCCTAGATTGTTGGCAGAACAGCATATCAGGGCCTAAACCACAGAATACAGTCAAGAATTAGGTAACTATGTACCCTTTGTGCTCTGATGAAGAGGAAGGTGGGATGAACACGGGGTCCCAAAACCCCTAGACCCATTTTCAGGGGGTGGACCCCAGGGCGGTCCAGAGTAAAGGCCACAGGGTGGACACATCTGGGATTGGACGGATAGTATTATAAAATGTAACCTCTCAGTCACAGCCTGCGCGCGTCTTGTAACATCTTAGCCTTGGCAAATAAACCCTTTCTTATCTCACCCCTAATTAACTGCTCTGGAGATTTTTTCAGCACCAAAATTTCACGGCAACACCACAGTGGCTACAGAGAAATTTAAACAATTATCTACCCTGTCTGGCCTCTCAGAAGATCCTTCCATTGTAGTATTGTTGCAAGGATCAACAAGTGCCCACAGCCACTACAACAGTACATAGAGGACAATACCGAACAAACCGAGATTCTGTGATTCCCATCCATAAGATGATCTGAGAGCTGGAGAGCCAAGGGGTGGCCAGCAAGACCCATTCACCTTTCAATAGCCCCATCTGGCCTGTATGGAGACTGACTGTGGACTATTGCGGCTTGGATGAAGTCACCCCGCTGTTGAGTGCCGCTGTGCCAGACATGTTGGAGCTCCAATACGAACCGGAGTCCAAGGCAGTAAAGTGGTACGTCACCGTTGATATTGCAAATGCATTCTTCTCCATCCCCTGAGCAGCAGAGTGCAGGTGACAGTTTGCTTTTACATGGAGGGGTGCGCAGTATACCTGGAACCGACTGCCCCAGGGGCGGAAACACAGTCCCACCATCTGCCATGGACTGATTCAGGCTGCATAAGAGAAGGATGAGGCTCCAGAATACAAAGAATATATTGATGATATTATTGTATGGGAGGACACAGCAGAGGAAGTTTTCGAAAAAGGAAAGGAAATCAGCCAGATTCTTCTCAAAGCCAGTTTTACCATCAAAAAGAATAAGGTCAAGAGACCTGCCAAGGAGATTCAATTCCTAGGGGTGAAATGGCAAGATGGACATCATCAGATTCCAACAGAAGTCATCAATAAGATCATAGCAATGACTCCACCGACTAACAAGAGGGAAATACAAGCTTTCCTAGGGGCCACAGGTTTTTGGAGGATGCATATTCCTGAGTACAGCCAAATCGTGAGCCTTCTTTACTCAATGACCCGTAAGAAGAATGATTTCCAGTGGGGTCCTGAACAACAGCAAATCTTTAAACATATTAAGCAGGAGACTGCACACGCTGTGGCCCTTGGACTAGTCAGCACAGAAACAAACGTGAAAAATGTACTTTATTCTGCAGCCAGGGATAATGGTCCCTCCTGGAGCCTCTGGCAAAAGATGCCTGGTAAGATCTGAGGCTGACCATTCGGTTTCTGGAGCCGAAGCTACAGAGGATCTGAAGCCAACTACACCTCCATGGAGAAGGAAATCCTAGCGGCTTATGAAGGAATACAAGCAGCCTCAGAGGTGATTGGCACAGAAGCACAGCTTCTCCTGGCACCCCGACTACTGGTGCTGAGCTGGATGTTCAAGGGAAAAGTGCCCTCTACACATCATGCTACTGATGCTACATGGAGTAAGTGGATTGCTTTGATTACACAGCATGCCTGAATCAGAAACTCGAATCGCCCCAGAATTCTAGAGATCATAAGAAATTGGCCTGAAGATGGAAACTTCAGTCTGGCAGATGAGGAGGAAGAACAAGTGGATCGGGCTGAGGAAGCTCCACCATACAATCAGTCATCCAAAGGAGAAACACATTATGCCCTCTTCACTGCTGATTCTTGCAGTATTGTAGGGAAGAACCAGAAGTGGAAAGCAGCTGTCTGGAGTCCCAAGTGGCGGAAGCTACTGAAGGAGGTCAATCAAGTCAATTTGCAGAATTCAAAGCTGTTCAATTGGTCCCGGATATTGCTGAACAAGATAAATGGCCAAGGCTTTACCTCTACACTGACTCGTGAATAATAGCCATTGCTCTATGGGGGTGGCTGGATTGATGGAAGAAGACTAATTAGAAGTGTAGAGGAAAACCCATCTTGGCTGCTGATTTGTGGCAAGGCATTACTGCTCGGGTTGAGAAGCTGACTGTGAGAGTCTGCCATGTAGAGGCCCATGCACCCAAAAATCAAGCTAATGAGGGACATCACAACCACAAACAAGCAGACCGAGCTGCACAAGTCAAGGTGTCACAGGTAGATTTGGACTGACAGCACAAGGGAGAGTTGTTCCTAGCTCAATGGGCCCATGATGCTTCAGGCCATCAAGGCAGGGATGCCACCTATAGATGGATGCAAGATTGAGGGGTGGATCTAACCATGGACACTATCTCCCAGGTCATCCATGACTGTGAGACATGCGCTGCCTTTAAACAAGCAAAAAGAGCGAAGCCCCTATGGTATGGTGGATGTTGGGATAAATATAGATATGGGGAGGCCTGGTAGACTGACTATATCACACTACCACAGACCCGCCAAGGTAAGCACTATGTGCTCACCATGGTGGAAGCAACCACTGGATGGTTAGAGACTTGTCGGGTTCCTCACCAACTGCTCAAAATACCATTCTGGGTCACCTGATGTATATTTTACCAATAAGCTATTCCATACCATGTTATGTCAGCTCAGATATAAAGAGATGAGAAAGAAACAACTTCTTTCTTCTCTTCTGGGATGGTTGCACGGGATAGACGGCTGTTTTCAGAGGAGGAAAATGCCTTTCGTGGGGAAGTAGTCTTTATTGTTAGTTTTCCCTGTGTGTATATGGACACCGGGTGTTCAGCCAAAGTACCGATAACACTGTCTTAGCCTTGCTGGACATCAGGGGAGTTGAAAACCATTCAAGTAATAATAGCTGAACAACCTGCTTCCCTGTGGACAACCCTTAAGAGACTGTCTGGAAAAGATCATTTTCAGCTGTGATAGTGTTAATGTTCTTCTTAGTAGCTGGTACAGTGCTGTGTTTTGGATTTAGTATAAGAATAATGTTGAATTGACTTTTTTAGTTGTTACTGAGTAGAACTTAGTGTAAATAAAGGAGTTTTCTATTTCCTGTGCTCTGCCAATGAGTAGGTGCACAAGAAGCAAAAAAATTCTTGTTTCCTTTTCTTTCAGTCCCTTTGGATTTTTTTTTTTTTTCCCAGGGACAGTTTGGCAAAGGAAGTTGTAAACAACTGCAAAAACAGAGTCAAACCAGGGGCTACTGCCACACTAATTAAACAGAACTTATATGGACTGGATCACCTCCTGAAAAAAGGGAAGAATTAATACAGGGTCTCCTTCCCCAGAGCACCTTTTAGTCTTCAGGGAATTACTTTTTTAAAGATGATGAAAAATAATACCACTTTGTTTATTACCCTCTGCTTGCCAAACATGAGTCCTGTAGAACCTGCTAAATGTTAACTTTAAATTTAGTAAGCTAAGCCACTTTTCAAGGCTTGTTCCCATGGGCTGTGAATTGTCCTGCATGGGAAATATTACCAATCTGCTACTATAGTTTTTCAGAAGAAGAACAGTTTTAAGGAATATATGTGAAGATGGAGTATTATGTGACTATTTTTTGGGAAGAAAACATGTTCCCATTTCACTTGTAAATTGTTTTAAAGGAACAATAAGATCACTGCAATATTTTCTTTTTTTTCCTCTCTTCCTTTGTTACACACATGAGAGGAAGAGATATATAGCACAGTAATAATTCAAACTTGCTTGTGGAACATCTCCTTCCATTTTAATAGAATATATTACAAATTACAGGTGGGATTATTTAATTTTTCTCTCTCTATCTTTTTCCGCTGTGATTTACTAGTGTCCACATTTACATCTAATTAATGAACACTCCTGCTCGTGTGGGTTATTTTGATAGAGCACCTTTTATTATTCTATCTGATTTATTTTGAAAGACTTATTATTTTAGTACTGCTTCTGGTAACTGAGGAGAAGCATACTTCAGTAAAAACAAAGCAAAGAGAGCTAAGAGCAAGAGTAGTAATGAAGAGAAAACTTAGCACAAGCTTTATTTTTTGGGTATGAACAGAAACACCATTTGCATAACAGTAAAAAAAATCATGCTTATAACAAATTCAAGGAAAATATTTTCAAAATAAATGTTCCAAGCCTGGACAAGAGAGGAGGTTAGATTTGACACTTGCATTCAAAAATTGCATCAACTTTGGGTTCTAGTAATTTCCAGATAGTGTTTTGAAGATTCTGTTATGGGTGGTATTCATATATTTGAAGAACCGTCAAACTTTAGTGCCCTTATCTATTAGCCTGAATTAAAAAATTCACTTCATCTCTCTTATTGGGTCTGATCCTCTGTGGTCAATACAAGTCTGCAATGTTTTTTTGCCTCCTGCTTCTGATGAATAGTACAAATCTACGTTCCCTGGTCAAAACACAAAGAATTCCTCTTCAAAAAGAGGTGCCACCTTTGAAAGGCACATTCAGTTCACAATAGAGATAACTATACTCCACTCCACAGTGCCTAAGGAAACTGCTATGAACACAGAATTAAAAGCTGTTGCTAATAAAATTTTCATGATACAGAATTTATGGCTTACATATTTTGGAATTTTCATGCTTTTGCTCAAATGATTGCAATTGCTAGCTAAATGAGGGTTTATATGTGTATATCCCTGTTTATTTTTGATGAAGACTAGCTGAATATACACTTTGAGAATTTGAGACAAGTTACAGATTGCATGTCTTAACTTATTTTGTTTAATCAAAAGACATTTTATTGGAGTGGAAGAGACAATGTGTGAGTAGAAATAAACAACTTTTCTTGTTTCCTCTTATTAATGGACAAGATGTTACAAGGATTCCAAAATGCAGCTGTTGAAAGCAAGGTAAGCTACACTTTCTACATTCTGCTGATGTTTTAGGGTGACATTTACATTGCAAAGACTTCTGACCAGGGATGTGACTATAGTACCCCCCGCATATTTCTTACCATGCGCACGCTGGGTCTCACCTAAAAAATCCACTGCGCAGGCTCGAAGGGTTAATGACCTTTCCCAAATCTTCGCTCGCGAAGACTGGCCATTACTGTTACTTACTTACTCTAGTTACAGAAAGAGTAGATTACTCCTTGCTGCTGTTCAAATATATTACAAACTAGAATCAAATACCAATCCCTTTTGTCAGACTGCTCTGTTGTAGGATATTTGGAATGACAGTGAATGCTAGGCTAGCACACAAGCCATTAACTTCCTATGGTTAGATGTAGTGAAAACCAAGAGAGCATACTGCATACATTACAGTAAGTATGAGGAAGCATATTTTTTTTTTTTTCCTGGAAGACTGAGCAACTCAATTCTTTGGTGTGACTGCAGTACCCATTAGCACTTTCAGGGCCCAGGCTGGCCACAAGCTTTGTCAACAAAGTGAGTCTGTGGCCCTATATATTTGCCTCCTTAGTACACAATAGAATGGGAAGGTGAAGCACAGCAGAAGCTTTGAGATATCCTGATTTCATATTTAGTTTTAAACAGGGCAAACTCAGTCAAAAAGCACAGGCAGGTATATGTAGTCCACTCAGCAAGAAATTATCACCGGCTAAAAAAATTTAATAAAACCTCATGGAAATTAAAGTTTCGCCACTCCCCAGCGATCCAGAAAGTAAATTCTGTTTCTCAATACAATCTCTCAGTGCCTGTATTGCCTTATATTTTCAGCACATTGGTGGCTGGAGAAGGCAGAAATGCCTATTTCTGCAGATATCTCAATAGACAGGCAATGTATAGCACTAGTCTATGGTAATTGTGAACTGGTTAAATTAGATCTACACGTTACTTTTGCAGCCGTACTAGCCTGTCTTTTAAATTACTGCATGCAATAAGAGGCATAAAGGAGAATGATTTAGCTTTTAAGATGTTTTGCATTTTCATTGCTGAAAAGACATAGAGAAAATTGACCAGTCAGTGATACCAATAATTCTAGAATGTTTAACTTCAGAAAAACATCTTGATTATGTCAGCTTTTTTCAAATAATTGCTACGTGGGATGGTGGTCAGAAATCACTACTGATAAAAATCTGTAAGGATGTGCCTTGACCTAATGCGTTAGAGGTATAGTTCAATATTTAGTAGTTGTATTCTAATGCTGGAGAAAATGGCTGCACAGGGCTCTTTTCATGACTTCTTTTGGCAAAGAGTGAAAAGTGACAGATTTAGAGTGCCTTAGTGAGTGTTTTTGGTGACAGAAGGATGAACATCAAAGAATAATGTCTTTACATTTAATGGAAAAAAGGTAAAGGTTTTTTGTGTAAGAGCTTGTACTCTTATATTTATGTTTCATCCCTAATCACTGGATAACCTTGGGACTATGGCAGTTTGGTAGTGCCAGTATACAATCTATACTGTTACAATTCTTGCATAAACTATTGCAGATTTTTGTTTAAGAAAGATTTCCTTTTGCCTTGATGAAGTAAGATTTCAGCATCCTTCTCCCAGTTTTCTCTGCTGTCTCCTGAGACAGATAGTGATTGTTTAGACCTAAAACCAGTTGCTACTATGCTCTCTAGCTTGCAAATCATTTGAGAAGCAGATCCAAAGTCCAACCTTTCTGCTGAGTTGGTAGAGATATACCTCAGGGCCAGTGCACACTCTACCATATGGTGTCAATCATCCATATAGTGATTTGCCCTAAAGCTATTTTCAGACTGGAGGTTGAATGGAATGCTAACTGTACCATCTTGTTAATCTAGCAATTTTTTTTTCACTACTGTTGATCTGCTCCTGTGAAAAATCCACACTGAGTCTCAAGGATCAAGTTCAAAAGCAGAACTTCCAAGATCTGCAGTCCATTTCCTCTCCTTTGGAGAGACTGGCACGGAATATAAATGGTAAAATATGGGGTAACATTTTGTTAATTTTTTAATGCAGCTTTCAAGAGGAAGTATAGCTCAATATAAATCTGCATGGTCTGTTAAAAGACTTAAGAAGCCTTTTAGGGATTACCTACAATGCTTTTTGCTGTCTTTCTTGGCAAGTGTCAAACAGGCTTCACAGATTTGCCAGCCTTTGACTCATGTTCATCTTTGATAACTCAATTATATGGACAGGGTGAAGTGACCTTACAACCTGCTCTAATAAAGTCAGAGAGATTGTTGTGGGAAGAAGAAGCACTTGTCTCCATGGGCAAAGTAATGGCTCAGTGGTGTCCAACTGATCAACCATGTAGTCAATACTAGTAATAGCAATGCTACTGATAATTACATGAACTGCTCTATTGTATGGAAGCCCTGAATAAGACCCTATTTTATTAGTCATATAAACAGTGAAATTAATTTCCTGATAGCTCTATCATCTACCTAAAAAAAGATAGAGTCGGGGTGAGAGACCAAGTCCATTATTCCCCTCTACTACAATTAGACAAGTGGATTCAAAGAGAAAGAAAAGCATCCAAGACTGCACAGGAGTTCTGTGACACTGGACTAAGAACTTTAAATGAATCCCCTTAAGTCTGAATCATTCCTTAACTCCAAATATGCTCTGTATCCCACAGACAAAGGTAACTGAGAAATGTAATGCAGGTACATCTTAAGAGAGGATTGTTGTGGAACAGATGTTAGGAAGCTCTTCTATATTTCTTAGCTATTAGCTAAAGGCTTTTATCTCTACAATTGGGTCAACCCATCTCTGTAGACTTAACAGCACAAAATAATATGGAAAATAAACCTTAGCACTGAGTTCTTGATATATTCTATTTATTTGACATGAGAAAGAGATTTCTACTTTTTCTTTAGCAAATTGTTTAAAAACTGTACTTTGCATACGGGAGAATGATTTTGCTTTTGGGAAACTACCTATGTCAGTATTTGTGCATTTACAGTTACTAGCCATGCATTAATATGCATTTATTATCCTGACTTGTCCCCTTAAGTATAGAAATATATTTTGTTAAGAAATTGTTTGGGAGTTTTTATATATGAAGCAACGGGTTCGTTTGGGGTTTTTTGGACTTTTTTGTTTGTTTGGGGTTTTTTTTGTTTGTTTTTGTTTTGTTTTGTTTAATTCTGGTAATATTTTTCATTTTTTGAATCTCTCTAAATGTTTCTCTTGCTGTCTGTACCTATGTTTTTGCTGAATAAGCACTTAAGGATAGAAACCCAGAACTGTCTGCCTATCATTGACAGAAAACAAAGCTTCAGGCAACGCAGACATTTCATTGACCCCCAATGACTGCAGGTGCAGAATTACAGTTCTCAATTGAGTACACTGTCAGTGTTTATTTAGGTGCAGTGACTTATTCAGGTGCAGCAATTCAATGACTGATGGTTTTAGTACACCCGAATCTAAAGCACATTTCTTCCTAGCATAATGTAGGTAGAGAAAGACCAGAAAAGTTTAATATGCTACTATTTTGTTTGTATCACTTAAGTTCTACTGATTGGGGATATTGTAAATATTTTTCCAAGTGCAGGGAATTACCTCTGAAGTTCACCATAAAGCAGTTTCTTTCTGGTCTGATTAAGCCTGGGAAAGGTATTATAGAAGAACAAGTTTACAGGATTCAGTTGCACCTCTGATGTATCGTTGAATTTGGACTTGAGTGAAGCCTCTCTTGATAAGTTCCTATATTTACCTAGGAAAGATCACATCCAGGTTCTCAACTAAATCTACAAGTAAAAACATTGAGAAGAGACAAAGAGTCAAGGGTACTATGCCCCAGCAGGAGAGAGTGATAAATAGGGGAACAAAACATTCATAAAACTGAAGGTTCACTCATGAAGAAATTTTGAAAGGCAGATATGCTTTGTGAGAGTTATTGTGGCTATATTCAATGCCAGTGCACTGTAAGTTTCTATCCTTCCCTTGGATAAATAAATATATATATTTGATGTACCAGTTAGGGCTGGTATTGCAGTTAAATAAAAATTGTGAAGATGTATATTCTAGGGAGAAGTTACTGTTCTGTATAATCATCTGTCCTCAGCCTAAGCACATGAGCTGTTGCAATTAATCAAGGACTGCTAGGGAAGTCTAGTGGTGTGTGTTTGGACTGGAGGTCAGCCTGGATGAACACAGTGACTCCTCCTGACCTTAGAGCCTACGAACTTTTTGCTTAACTCGTTAACAGATTTATTCCCTGGCTCCACATTAATCTATACAGACATCTAATTTAATGTAATGGAAAACAAGTGAATCCAGGATGAAAGAAGAATACAACATTTTCTGGTTTTCTGGATGGAGTGCTGTCAGTATAACAGAAACCTTAATTTTTTTTATCTCATAACAAGCAAGCAGGATTTTGAATTTCTGCTCTTTCCTGTCATGAATAATAAAGGAGTGTACAGGTAGAATCAGGTCTCTTCTTTGTGACGGCAGTGTAATCATGCCATACCCAGAAAAATAAAGATATAAATTGATACTTGTACAACAGAGATGGATACTGATTGTATGAGACCCTCTTTTTTTTTTTTCCAGATAGACAGAGACATCTGCAGTGGTCAGCAAATATGTTGACGTTTACACAGTAAATGTTAAAGAGAACTTAGGGTTAGCTTTTTCTCCAATTCTTTTAGCAGGACATTCTCTAGCATTGGACATCCGTACTGTTTCTCTGAAGCGGCTGTGCTTTCCAAACTGAAAACACCTCTCCATTGAAGAGCATGCTGTTTTGAGCACCTAAGGAGTGTAGTGGCATGTTGGTGACATCCTGTACACAGCTCATATCCAGAGATGAACACATATCTTTCTATTCCTTTGATTATTAAAACATCAGTACTTTTCCTTTGCTTCAAAGAAAACAAACTTCTGATTTACCTACAGGAAGCTGGATGCCAAAGACAGATGAAATGTTGAGTGAAACTAAAACAAAGGAAAGTAAGTTCAAGAAGTTTAAGAAAAGGCTTACTTAAGAAATAATTCTAAATCATTTGCTATGAGTTTGTTTGAGATTGTTGAAGTTCTGCTTTTGCAGTAACTTAATTCATACCTTTACTCCAATTTTCCAAATTCCCAGAAACCACACAAGTTGTTAGGATTTTAACTGTGCCATATGGAAGAAAACTGTCTTTCTCAACACACTGTATTTTTAATTACAGGACAGTATTTATTTTCTGCTGCACAGATTTCTTAATTTTGTATTTTGAAATATGTGTCCTATGTAAATATCCAATAGGAAATTAGAATTCTAATCTGTAATGCACTGCTGTAGACACTTAAGCATGAATCATTGTCTTGACATTTAAATAAACAAAAGACTAAATTTATGGTCTAAATCAAAGAGAAAATAAATAATGTCTGACAAAGAATTGTTCCTATTTGCAGATGAGAAATGGAGTCAACGAAAGATTAAGCGATTTGGTGTGACCAGAGTCATGTAGGCAACCTGTGGCAGCTGTTGGCATTGGATTGCTGACTCCTGACTATCAGGAGTTCTCCTTAACAGCAGAACCATCTTTCTTTCCATGATACTTTCTCTCTTCTTAACTCTTTCACGTTTTGCTCTGGTAAGTGGATGTCATAGGGTGGCAGAATGCCTGGTTTATCAAGCATTTTTCATTAAGAACATATATCAGAGCTAGAGTTCTTCCAGTACTTTCCCCTTCAATGAAATCTCATCTACATACTTACCTCACAGCTTTCTATAA
>NW_016690284.1:3242768-3251380 GCF_001604755.1 Lepidothrix coronata
CTAAGGACCAAACACCACTCTCATTTCTTCTCTCAACCGTTTTGCTAGGCATATGTTTTCCTTTCTGTGGTAACAACACCAGTGTTCAGACTTTGTATTGCTAGGCAGATGTTAAGACTGTTAGGAAGAGTTCCTCTGTGCAGCACTGGGTCTTTTTAAAACACAGAGGACAGGTCGCTTTCATGCCAGTACTTAAATGGTATTTAGAGAAATCTTAGTTATTTTTTGTCACAAGAAGAAAGAAGTAGTAAACCCTGCTGTAGAGCTGCTTGATGCATTTTAGGTAGTTACTTTCTTATGAAATGCAATATACTCCTTGTCTTACAACAAGGCTTGCCTGGTGGAGTCCTACATACAAGACTACCAAATTCTGAACTGTTCAGTCCACTGTCATACAATTATGCCTGCAATAGGAATAGTCTTTGGTGTAAGCACAGTTGCTCAGCACTGTCCCTCCTCAGATGCAATATGGAAAGATTTTACAGTGAGCAGTGTCAAAGGGTTAGAGAGCAGAGCCCTGTCACTGATGGGAATATTATACCTTAGATGTGTAAGGAAGTTACAGTGATCAGAAAGAGGAACGCAATACTAGACAATGTTATCATCAGCACTCTGAAGGAACGCTTTTACTTCCTATAAAGTTACAGAGGGGCCTGATCTCAGCCTGTATGCAGTAGTACACAGCACAGATTTGCATTAGCTAAACTTTTTTGACCTTTTGTCTGCAGTAAATGGTGTGCCTCACTGCAGCTGAGAAAGATGGAAATTCTCTTCCAGTCTCCCCAGTTCTTCTGGCAGAGTCAGTGCTATTGCACTGCGCAGGCTGTTTATACTATTATAATATTTAGTGTATACTAGAAGTGTCCTAATAAATCCAACAAGCAAGAGAGAAGATAGCTTCTTTTTTAATGCATTCCCCATTCTAGCACTGAGCTCCTAGCTGCCCTGTACACTACATTATCAAAGTCCAGCCCAAGTGAATGAATAGAGGATGAAATAGACACCCCTGCTGTACTTGCTAGTTTTCAGATTCCCAGGGAGCACTGGTATCAGTCTGGACAGTTTGATGTAATCCTACTAATGTAGCTGAAGCTATCTGGGCTCAAAGATTTATTAGTTGTGAATGTTCATTTTTGTTTTTACTGGGTTAGTGCCAGTAAATAAGTCACCAAAACCACTAGCTGAGTGTCATATGATAGGAGAAGGCTGGGATCACAAGTAAGCCTTCTGTCTTTTAACAAAAAAAAAAAAGTGCTGAGGTAAGCATTGTCAAACCCAGCTGCATCAACATGATGGTGGGAAGACAAATGAGAGCTTTCACTGCTGGATACAGGGGATAGAGAGCCCACAGCTCTGAAAAACCTCTTCATATCCCAGAAACAGCTGTCATAACTGAAACTGTGAGGGACTGCTTTTTAAACCATGAGCTTTGATAAGGAGAATTCTCTCGCCAATCCTTTCTCTAGACGAACACACTTCTGGCTGCACAGCCTTTCTGGAAGGTGACTAGAGATTTAAATACCTTTAAGGTTTCCATCCCCTTCTTTTTATAACCTCTCCCAAATGCTTATGTTGAGCTCCCAGCTGGCATTTCTGAAGTGTCTATCACTATAGGATCTGGCTGCTGAGCCATATGAGCTCAACAATACCATGTAATGTAAAACTTAGATTTTTTTCCTATGGGACACTGAATTTTACAAAGTTAGATCTAACATTTGCCTTGTTATTGCCAACAGTGAATCATTAAAATAGACATAGTAGAAGGGACATGGGGTCATTTTAGAATAAATATTCAGGCAATGACAGCTTTGAAATATTCTGTTGGCTTCTCCTGGTGTGTATTCTGGAAACAGGAGGTCACATGAAGTCAAGGGTGATGAAATGCATGTGCTCCTGGTCTGACCTTCTACAAAGAGGGGAAGGTATGAGCGACATGCAGGGGTCTGAGCTCTGCATGTGCAAGTATGTGTGTGTATGCACGTGTATGCAACATTTGTGTAGGGGAAATAATGGAGTACCATGAGGTGGGGGAGGGAAATGTTTAGTGCTGGTGGTGGAATGAATTCCAGACAGGGACTGCTTTTTCTCCACAGGGCCTGCCAGCTACTCGTGACTGTTGCCTGGGCAATGGCTGGGGAATTATGAGGAATGCTTGGAAACGATATCCTTCTGTTGGGCTCATGGATGGCATAGAAGGGGGTGGATGGCTTTTCTCTGTTTATTTCTTTTATATTCAGCAAATTAGACAACCAGGTTGCTGTGGTGACAACACGGAGGAGGTCTCCTGCACACCACACCTGCACCACAAACAAGCAGTCCTGTCAACACAGACTTAAGGAATCCCAAAAGCATCTTTTCACTTTTTTCTGCTTTTTTCCTGTCTTTTTTTTTCTTTCTTTCTTATGGCAAGCACACAAGTGGAGGGAGAAGGGAAAAAAAGAGGAGGACGTGGAAGAAGAGGGAGGAGAGAGAGATGAAGAGAAGGCCAGTTAATATTCAATCAGCTTAGCTGAGCAGCATTTCTTGTGTGTTGCGAAGTAGGGTGTGCGTAAACAAAATGCACCACCTGAGCAAGCTGCCCTTAGGAGAGAGAAAATAAGTTTTATCTTGATTTTTCCTATGGAGTGTCCTGCATTTCACGATGTCTCTGATAGAAACCTAAATAAAGTAACTTCAGAAATGTCAGAACACAGGCACAGGACACAGAGATGAGGTTGGGGTATGTAAAGCTAGAAATTGAAATTACTCCTTTCTATCTGGATAGAGCAGACATATTTTTATTCGCGCGTACACATAAGATTCCACTTCTTAAATGAATCCTTCCTTTAGAGAAAGCTGCAGAGCAGTGTGAAAATTAGCTTTATATGCCCACTTTTTGTTTAAAGAAAGTATGCAATGGGAGGCAGGAGTAAAGAAAAAAAAAAAGAAAACCTTCATAAGCAAGGGTTACTCAAGACAAATGTCTTGGTCTGGAATGCCATGGCATTTCTCCAGCTTCTTTTAATGAAGTAGTCAGCTTCATGTAGAGCCTTGCCTCACCTCTCCTGGGCATCACCTTTCTCCTTCAAGGCTGTTCTGTTCTCTAGCCCTTGTCCTTTTTCTCTCACTTATCCCTTTACAATCCTTTCCAATCATTTTTCACATTATTTTTTCCCTACATCCAAAATGGCTGTTTGCTACCTACAGCACTATCCAATGTACATAAAAACAAATTACATAAAATTAAAAATGCTTGTATAGAGAACGCATAATTGAGTTTTTGTTTCTGCATATGACCAAGTGTGGCTGTTCAGTGACTTGTTTCCGTGCTTTGCAGGTGTATCTTGTCACTGGAAGGATGAAGGCTCCCACCAACTAAGTTGTTTGAAAATAAGAAAAAAATAGTTTGAATTTTCAAGCTGTCTTCAAACAGATAAAGCTAGCAAACACCTGGAACCTGCAGTATAAGCAGTGAAAGAGGAAAGCAAAACAGAGATCTAAAGGGGGAACAGATTTTAAACTGTCTCATTCTTGGGTGCTGCTGCTGCAGGTGTTAGCAGATTTGCCAGCTTGCCAGGGAAAAGAGCATTTTGCTGGTCTCCTTACTGCCCCCGTCCAGTTGCTTTTTTTTCCATACACAGAGTTTCCTTTATTTAGAGAAGGGTGCAAGGGAGAACTTCCTGCAGGTAACAGTGGTAATGAGCTTACAATTAAAGTTTGGATGACTCAAATATAATGAAATTCATTTGTTCTCATGATCAGTTCCATCTTTGTAAAGAGTTGCACAGTCTATTTGTGAGATGAAGCTAAAAAAGCCAAGCTTCTCTACTCAGATACCAGTAATTTTCGTGGAAGGTTATCCACATATATGGAAGGCAATGGCCTGTTCATGTCCCATATTATTTCCTTGGTTTTGTTTCTTTTTGTGGCGGACTCTCGCTTTTCTTCTGGATAAACTGAATTGCTATGGCATTGTCTATGGCAATGTTTATAGAAAAAGCACTATGTGGATAATTAAAAACTACTTTAAATGTAAAATACAGCCTATTGATAATCAGTTTTTTTGGATTCTTAGAGTTCATGTCAGTAACACTTAGAAGAACAACTCTGAAAGAGATTGCGTGTGCTCTGTTCCAGCCAAACTCAGCGTGCAATGCCTCATTTCTTCAGTCGGAAACATGAGGGGCCTCACACACGGACTTTTTTTACTAGAGGATAACTGTGGGTATTTTAATGTCCTCTATTTTGCTCTGTTGAAGTGACATCCCATGTTGAATTCTATTTTATACAGACAATTCTAACAAAGCCATGTGGAAGTGAGTATATGATCCTGGGTGTGATGGCAAATGTGAACTGACCGTCCAAAAGCTCATACTTTTGGCCTTTCCAGAGCTGGCTAAAGTCAGTGGGAATTTTCATTTTGTTGTCAGTGGATTTCTGATCAGGTTTTATATATTCAGCTAATAAAGTCAAATGTTTTAGTCTTCTCCCTCTAAACCCAAAACTTCACCTGTAAGGAGTGTATGCAAGAGAAAAATCAATATGGAAACTATGATTACATGCAATTGAAGGTAAAAAATCCAACAGAGATAAAAAAGAAGGGGAAATAAAGGAGAATTCTTGGAGGAATTACCCTTTTCTTCTGCAGCTGGCTGCTGTCTACTGTGTTTACTTCTCCCATTTACAGTTTTCTGAGACTCATCTTGACCTGCCAAATCTACCCTAAGCAAAGCACCCAGAGAACAGTGGTACTCCTGTTGCTGCGGAAATATTGGTAATGATCTCTAGCTGTCAGGTCTCCCAAGCATGCAAATGTCTGTAGCATGATCCATCCAGTGCTGGGAACACAAATTGAGAAAGATATGGGGGTTTTATGAGGTGGTAGTCATTGGTCAGGTAAGAAAGGAAAAGAAAACCAAGATCTGTAGAATTGGAAGCATTGTCTGGCATAAACAAAGTAGATATTATTCCTAGGATCTTATCAAAAGGGTTAAAAATACCAGGTTCTAAGTCACATTCCAGTTTGATATTTTGTAAGCCTCTAGTCATGTTAAGGGAGTCACTCGAAACTTACAGGAGAGTAACTAGGTGGAAATTACTCCCTGCTTATTTATCAGCAATATATCTTGTTGTCTTTCCTTTCAAAATACTGTAGTTATCATTGTACTCCAACAGTACTTTAACTGTTAAGCAGCAGCAAAAATTGAGACAAGCAAATTTAATTGTGGTAGTGTCGCTCTTTGCTTATATTTCTGCTTCCTTGCGAATCTATGTTTTCCCACATGTCACAGAAGTAGTTTTCCTGTATGTAAGTTTACGATTGTGTATAAGTTTTTATATATATATAAAATTTAATTTTTTTTAGGAGGTCTCCTTCAGTGGACAGTACCACACCAGAAAATGTCAGCCACAAACAAGATACCAGAATTCACCTTCTCTGAAGTGTTCAGATGAAAAAAGATTTTAAATAAAGAGTGTCTTTCAACTGCATGTAATAAACACAAAAAAGACAACCCACCTTCAGAGAGAAAAAGTGATTTTGATTAAAGAACACTTGGTCAGTGAGCACTGGTTTGTTTTAGTTACATGAAAAAATGATGGATTGCTTGTTTACAACTGAACTGAGCTGAACTTTCAACTGTCTTTGAAAGTTAAATTTAAAAGAATAGGATTTGAAATGGTCTGTGTCACACACAGAAATGCAACTATTCAGAAATCTGCATAAAACACCTATTAAAGGGGCATTATCCTGGGATCCCAGCAAGAAAAGGTGATATATTTTTCTTCTAAAATACTTCATGAAGTTATATGATGTTAGCATTTTGCATCCTATTGTACTTCCCAGAGGAGGAAAAACCAAAGGGAATGCAAAAGCCCCTGTGAACCCAGCCATGTGCAAAATGAGGTTTTACAGAGGCCATAGGACTCTACTGCACACTGTTTAGTCTGAAAACTTTTAAAAAGCCATATAGATACCATGGGTTGTTTTTAAAGGGTCACAGTCATTGATCTGGAAAACTGAAAACATAATTTTTTTTTTATATACCTGAATGGGTATATAAGAAGGGAATCTGCAAAGGAGCTACTTAAAGCTGCTTGCCCCACTTTTCATATCTCTAGGTTTCTTCCCAAGAAAAATAAGAGGCTGGAAATGGTCTGGTCTCTTCATAGGTGGACCCAGCTCTCTGTGTGGAGAGGAGTGCAGTTGGTGGATGCATTGCACCACACTAGTGGCAGTTTGAAGAAGACTGTATGGTCTAGTTTGCTTTTCTAGTTGACAGCACAAGTGCAAAAGCAGGTCTAAGTGGAAGAGGAAAAGAAACATACAGTAAAGCTCAGGGCAGGGATGCATCTGGAGCCCCAGGCAGCTGGAGCCGCTATGAATTCCCTGCAAATAGTGTAGGAAAGGAATGTGGGTTCTCATTATGCCCTCCCCATGTGTGGCCATCACATCTAGCATGCAGGGTTCTTCAGAGTCTCAGAGATGAAAACCAAAGTTCTGCAGCTGGCTGACACCCTCCTTGACTGCATGTTAAAATGCAGAGGTCTGTTTCTATGGCTCCCTTTAGACCAAGTTGTTCTGGAGTTATAAATTGCTTCAAGGCTCTTCAAGATGAAGGACTATGCAAATGTGGGGCAGTTATCAATGTAGACGGAATGCACATGCAAATTAAATACCATAAATGTGTTTGGAATTAAATCAACGTGTTTTTGCTTGAAAATTTGGCATGTGATTAATCAACATGTTCTGAACGACTGCAAATACTAGTGGTGCATATTGCCAAGCTATCTGAGCAATTTAGTGCCCATGTAAGGTACCCAACTAGGTCCCTGTAAAGGAAACCCACTATTATATGAATATTCTCATGAGACTTCTTAAAAACACAGTTTTAAAAATGAACGTTGCAGAAATCATCGTTCTACTTTTAAGCCTGTTCTGAAGTATAACCTCCTCTAGGCTGAGATCTGCCAGCTGTTTAGCAGTGCTCAGTTAACCCTGCCTTCCATTTTAGGAGAAGTGAATAACAGAACACATAAATTCAAACCATAGAGGTTTTTAGATGAAATATTGCAAGCTATGTTGTACTTTGATTAAAAAAAAATGAAAGAAACCCTGATTCTATAGATTTTCACTGAAATGTAGATAATACTTCAGGGTTAAATAACTTCATTGAGCATCAAAAAACTGTTAAATATTCTATCTTGATTAAATATTTCATTCCTTGTGAAAATTTTGTTTTCTAAGCGATGTTTAGTTTTACAAAATATAGTAGTGTTAAATACCTGGCTTTAGGTTTTAGTAATGTCTTAGCTTGATATTGTTTTTCTATGAGATCATTTGAGTCTTCATTGCCTTTTCCAAATATTTTCAGTTTTTACCTGCATGAAAGCAAGTGGTTTTTAGCATTGACAAATTAAGATTAATTTTGCATATGA
Source organism: Lepidothrix coronata (assembly GCF_001604755.1). Taxonomy (NCBI): domain Eukaryota; kingdom Metazoa; phylum Chordata; class Aves; order Passeriformes; family Pipridae; genus Lepidothrix; species Lepidothrix coronata. Next base: position 3,250,185 of record NW_016690284.1, read on the forward strand.
TGATTCCTTTAAATGTCACTCTTCTTGCACACTGTCTTTCAGCTACAAATTGTTATTATCTAGTAATGCTAACTGTTATTACAGGTTCTCTCTCTTCCAAAGCATTTTGAGAACTCAATGTTACTCTGGAAACTGCTCTGGCTCAAGCTCCTCTGTCTTTTTTCTTCCACCAAATGTAACACTTGAGGATTAAAGACTCAACATGTCTCCCAAATTTTTCATTACATTCAAACCCATGGCAATAAATTTGACTTATAATTTTTGTATTTTAACTGAAATGAATAAATGGGAAGCCCTGGATAAATGCTTCACCCAATGCAGCAATAGTTTCAGTAACAAAGTTAAGATTATTCGTTTGAAAGAATTTTTAAGGTCTTTCAAAACTTTTGCCAATAATTTCTACATATATATGTATATTAATATGTATGTGCCTGATTTTTGTTTTCATGTGAAATCATTCTTTATGTCCCATACATAAAATATGAGACCAAAATCAGGATAATATATAATAACATTCCATTGCCATGGCATTTTTCTGTGGATTGTGCCTGTGTTGTCTCTATATTTTATTGGTAAATTTGTATTTCTTTATTTTTTTTCCATTTTTTTGCCTATCATAGCCTTGACTGACTGCTTCCTCCTTTCTGACTTTTCAAATCTAGGGAATTCTGCCAGGAAAATTCTGCTTAGTTTCATTAGGTTAACTGACATTAACAAAAGTTATGTGTTCTACTACCCAAGATGATTTTACCTTCAGCTGTACTCTGCTTTACTACAGTAATAGCATCTAGATTGCTCACTAAATAGGAAAGATCATATTTTCAGGCATACAGTTACTACAGCTATTTTGGACTGGGATTTAGATGTGACTGATTGTACAGGCAGTAATTTTAGGGAGAACATTTCAGTGCATAATGCTGTATCTTTAATTAAAAAAAGGAAAGAAAAGAAAAAGAAAAAAGAAAAGAAAAGAAGAAAAGAAAAGAAAAGAAAAGAAAAGAAGAAAAGGAAATTTCAGGAAAGGAAAGGAAATTTCAGGAAAGGAAAGGAAAGGAAAGGAAAGGAAAGGAAAGGAAAGGAAATTTCAGGAAAGGAAAGGAAAGGAAAGGAAATTTCAGGAAAGGAAAGGAAAGGAAAGGAAAGGAAAGGAAATTTCAGGAAAGGAAATTTCAGGAAAGGAAAGGAAAGGAAAGGAA
>NW_016690284.1:3251447-3264304 GCF_001604755.1 Lepidothrix coronata
AAAGAAAAGAAAAGAAAAGAAAAGAAAAGAAAAGAAAAGAAAAGAAAAGAAAAGAAAAGAAAAGAAAAGAAAAGAAAAGAGAAAAGAAAAAGAAAAGAAAGAGCACAGATGCAGCTAAACTGCTGCAGTTTGTTATTGTGATTGTATAAACATTCAGGCCTGTAAGCATGTCCTGTACTGCTTGAAAGGTGTATTACTGTTAGAATTGTTATTGAAGAGCTTGATTTCTTGACCTCACCAAAAGTATTCCAGATAGATCTGAATTTAGCTGTGGGCTTTACAGGCCAATGGACCATTCCCGCACTGTGAGATCAGAAGTAGTCAGCAGTGTAAACCCTACTGTAGACGTGGTCAGAAGAGATCAAAATAGTGTGAGTTTGGAAAATGTGGTCCACATAGGGTTTGTAGAAATTAATTTCTGGTCATCTGTTCACAGAGGTTCAGAGGTCTGTCATTTCCACTCAATATTTGAAGCTGTTCTGAGATAGAAGAAAGACAACATTTCTAAATAATATTAGTCAATTTTTTTCAGGTTTTCAGTGATGCCTCTGAGTTTGCATGAAACTCTATCTGGGGTTTATCTAGGACACCAAACATGTGATCAAGCCCTTTTGGTACAAAGCCAAACTTGAGCCAAGCCCATATTTTGTTATGAAATCTATTCCTATTTTTCAGAGTCAGCAAGACAACTATCTGCTTCATCTATTTTACAAAATAAACTTTTCAAAACCAGGAGTATGTCATGCTTGTGCTACACTTTTCTGTGTCAGCTACATCTCTGAAACACATGCAAGGGAAAATGTTGCTAGAGTCCTACTGCTGCATCTTATTTGGTTAAAGGATCATATGATCCTACATACCAACATTTGTAGTTTGGTATGTTTTCTGCCTCCTTTGTGCAAGTCACCTTGTAATCTTTGGATTAATGGACCGTGGATTTGGGTTTAAATTCAAAGCTTCATGCAGAAATGTACTTAATTATCTCACTCTACCTCTCTGTTCTTGTGGCCTAAGTGCTTGGCCAAAAATCAGGTTATTGGAGGTTGTTCTGTAGTACGGAGCCAGATATCTTTCTTGTCTACAAAAAAGATAGATGCATTTTCCCCCCGCCAGATATAAAGACATCAAGCAGAAGGTAGATGTTTACTCACACCTTGAAACCTTTTTCACCTCATAATAAAAGCCATTTAAACTTGCTCTTTTTTCTATTCCCTGATGGTCAGGCTTCATATACACACCAAGGACCATGTTTGTTTCAGCTGCAAATATATTTAACAATGCTCAGCGGATTCTTTGCCTGCAAGTTGGCTGCTTTGTTCACAGACCTTCATTATGATACTGTAACCCAACCCCTCTTATTACACTCTAGCTGAATGACTGATTTTTACATAAAATGGGGAGAAAATCTCTTAAACTATTGCAGTGGGCATGTGAACATTAGCATCCAGGGTTAAAACATAGAAAGATGCATGTGTCAAGTCCAGTATATCTGGTTTGTAGACATCAGTCTTAGAGTCACAATTTCTCAGACATGAGTGGGGATAAAATACGTGTTGCAGAGTTGCTTTACTCTTCCTTTGACTGATAATGTGGCTCTTCTTCACCCACATTGTATTTTTTCAAGCTTTCTCATAGCTTAATAAAGAAATAATAATCTGGATGAGTAGAACAGGCTACTGCTCACACTGCTGCTAACTACCTGAGCTATTTATTTTGTCCCCAGCCTCCTGTCCAACATTGCTTTTATTCCTCATGGTTTTACTGTAACTATTCTGCAACACCCTTTTTATTCACTCAAAAAGTTAGGGTACATTGCTCTTACAAACTTCTTTTCAGAAGGACTTGGTTCAATCTTGGTGAAAGTCAATACAAATCTTTTGATAAACTGGAATAGGCTCAGGTCTTACTGAAGGAGAACATGAGATCAAAAGGTCCATAAGCTTCTGGTTCCTCTTCCATGCAAAAATGCTGCTGCAGTGAAATTTAATTTTTCAACCTATTCATGCTAAGAGCGCTGAGACAACTCTTTCCCACCTAGAACCATCTGTAGAAAGAGTGTGGAGCACAAGGAGAAACTTCAGTAGTTCAGACTATGAAAATCAGATTTCTTATCTCCCAAATGACCTAGAAAGAACTTGCAGACAACACACATTAAAGATAAGCTTTAGATTTCCAAAGAAAATATACTGTGGAATTGTTGCACATCTGTGGCACTTTCTCACTCTCTGCTGAAGTCATGCAGTGAATTAAAAAATGTCCTATTGGGGCCAATTTTTTATCCTACCATACATAGAATTCTGAACTCAGTCTAATGAATATCATGTTGTTAATAGTTCTGAATTTACACTGAGGCACTGGAGATCCAACTGAACTGTGATCTTTAAGGTAGCATGGAAAGAGTCTGCTTATGTCAAATACTTAAGCTACTTGCCACCTTCTTTGTCTTCATTTTCTTCTATATTTCTTTTTCCAAGGGATCATTATGGACTTGGAAAAGCAGAAGAGGAAAGATACAAAGGCAAAAAAATAACTACAAGGTCTAGCAGCTTAGCTATCCCACCATCTGTTTAAAAGGACAAAACACTAAAATAAAACAAAACTTGTGGTTCAACAGCTATGTCTGCAAAGAAGAAACAGTGCTATAGTTGAAATTCTATGCAAAACCTTTTGGATCAAAATATGACAACAACAGATAGCAGTGACCACATTTAACGGATGCTCAAACAGCTAGGGCATGACTCAGACTCCTTACTGTTGTGTGGAACTGAAACCTCAGAGCGGGGAAGCAAGAGGGAAAGAAACCTTGTGTTAAGCTGGCATGCACCAGTGAATAAATGGCTGGCATTTGCAAAGCTGCATTGCAGGGGAGCTTTTAACAGGTTACTGCTGCCAGCTGATGTCTCTTTAAGCATCACTGCCAAGAAGGCAAAACTGGAAGCAGGTGCAGGGTCAGAGGAACTGAATGTGGAAAGAGAGAGCAAAAGAGAAAGAACAGAACTTCTCTTGTTAAAATTCTCTTGCTTTCATTAAAAGCTAAACAAAGCTTTACTTTAAATTTGAATAATAAATTTTAGTGTGATAGACTCCTGCCTATCCAGTTTGACAATCCTCTTACATTTATACACTGAGCTGAAAGATTTTGTTGAGCTTTTTTTTTCCTGCTGTAAAGCTTTGGATTGACTGAGAGAATACTGTATACTGATTATAGCAGCTTTCTTTTGGAGATTGAGAGCATCAGCTTCTTAATGCCCCTTGTTCCACCCCCCAAGCTAACTGCTTTTTACACACTCCCACCCCCATTAGTCCAGGGCCTGGGAAAAGAGCTGTTTCCCCAGGTCAAGTCTCCATTTTCACTGTGCCATGTCACTAGTTCAGGATCTTAGTACACTGCTGTCTGATAAGATGCACAGCAGGAAACATTAGGTGCCGAGTATTTACATTCTTAAATACACTAATGCAATTGGCTACTGATGATTTTGTGAAATGTCTTGAAACGTCTTTTGTTCTTTTTCTGAAGATCAGTTATAAAAATCAGGGAAAGACAGGTACAGGCTGCATAGTGGGGTTCTGTTAAGTTCTGCAAGAAACTTTACAAGAGGTCTTGGCTGCCTCTGGGATACCTCAAAGGGGAAATAAATTCCCAAATAGTAAAGAACACAAGGCCAAAAGAAAAAATGTCTTTTAATGATGGCAAACTCACAAAACCTTGAAATGCACATGGCAGAAGGTGCGAAGCTTGTCTTAAATTCTTTGCTAAGAACCTCGACTTTTAATCCTTTAGTAGTTGGTGTTCCCACATCAGATATTAGATGAAAAGTTGTGCCACTTTCCAGCCAGAGCTCTGAATTTAGGGGTCTTTATTGTTTTCTACCCTTTAAGGAATTCCTACTACTGTCAGCTAAAAGATTTTCCTTTCTGTTTTGTTTTTGCTTTTAAGTAAAGGCAATAGCTAAAGCCACACTTGGAAGAGTTAAAAAAAACCCAAACCAACAAGTATGAGAGCTTCTGTGTGCCTTATATTTTAAAATCATTCACTTCCCAGGTTCTAAATACTGTGATTTTGAAGCACAAACTGTGTTTTAAAGCAGATGGTATTTTATTTTTTGTTTGTTTGTTTGTTTGTTTTTTTCTCAGAAGAGATCATTGAAACTAATTTGAGGACTGTCTAGCTGTTTAGAAGCAGCAGAGTCTTGACAATGCCTTGGTTTTCCAGTTATACAGACTGTGTATTCTGAAGGAAAATAATTCCACTTCTTCAGTTTATACTATTAAAACACTTTTGCATTTTTACTGACAGTGAATTTATCCTCTTTAACTTTTACTTAATATGCAACTGCTTCTTACTCTCCTTTTTCAAAATGTTCAGGAAATTAAGAACTGAGACACAGATGTGTCTATATTCCCATCTGTCACTCATCTTTATAATGGCATCTTGTTTGGAGAGTGCTTTAAAGTGGCAATATTCCTCTGGCTCACCAGGAAACTTGCAGTCTGCCTCAGGATAAAAAGTGTACAGAACACAGTGGTGCAAAAGAGAGTTTACAAATCTACAACAAACTCAAGCATTCATTGCTCAGTAGGAGTGAGCAGTCCTTCAATTAATGAAATATATTTTCAAAATACCTAACCTAAGCTTTCAAGCTGTTTCCTCCAACTCTTCCAACCTGGGGAGAAATTGTCTTATTCTCACAAAAGCTGAAATTCTCAAAATAATGACTCTTGTAGCTAGAGCTTTTTAGAAAGATACCAAAATGTTTGGATAAGAATAGAATGGAAATCTGTGATCCTTTCAAAAAGGGAGAATAAACATAAATAAATCTATTGTGTTCTCTGTGAGACACCATTACACATGAGACTGGCCCCATATGTTAGAGCATTGAGGCTTTCTTAACACACAGAACTGGCATGGCTGAGTAGAGAACTGTTGGTCAAAGTAAAGAGAAAGGAGCAAATGCACACGCAGTGGAAACTAGGACAGGTAACCTGGGAAGAATATAGAGGTGAAGCTTGGTTGGGTAGGGATGGGGTGAGGAAAGGCAGGACAATGCTGGAACCAAACCTGGCAAGTGAATAGCAGGAAAGCATTTTACAGGTCTATTAACCAGAAAAGGAATGTCAAAGAAGGTGTACCCCTTCAGATAAACAACCTTGCTAAACTGGTAACAATAGATGAGAAGGTGGCTGAGGTATTAAAAAACTTTTTTGCTTCAGTCTTAAATGACAAACTCTCCACACCTCTCGAGTGGATGAACAGCAGGATGGGAACTAGAGGAGCAAAATCTTTGGTGTATTTTCCAGAACAATTCAGAGCAAAGGACAGATGTCAACCTGTCGGAGTGAGTGTAGAGGAAGGCCGTCAAGTTGATTAAATGGGAGGAGCACCTCTCCTGTGAGGAAAGGCTAGGAGAGTTGGAATTGTTCAGCTTGGCAAAGAGAAGGTGATCGAATTGTGGCCTTCCACTAACAGAAGAGACCTACAAGAAGTATGGAAATGGACTTTTTACAAGGGCGTGTAGTGACAGGACAAGGTGGAATGGCTTCAAACTTAGACAGAGTAAGTTTAGATTGGATATTAAGACAAAAATATTTATTGTGATGATGGTGAGGCACTGGAATTGGTGACCCAGAGAAGCTGTGGCTGTTTCATCCCTGAAGGTGTTCAAAGATCAGGCTGGATGGACCTCTGAGAAACCTGGTCTAGTGGAAGGTGTCCCTCTCCACTGCAGGGGGGATTGGAACTAGATGATTTTTAAGATCCATTTCAACCCAAACCATTCTATGATTCTATGACTTTCTCAAGCCCTACAGATTTAGCTTTAGATTTGCATGGGTAGTTTTGACAGGAAAACAATTCTCATTAGGAACCAAACTGAAGTTGGTTCCAAGTGCAAGTCCCATGTCTTTTCACGTGGAACATAAGTCAGGCTATAACATGAGAACAGAAGTCTTTGAACAAGCTTCCAGGAAGTGCCCTCGATGAAGTTGTTTGGAGTCTATGAGATCTGGAGGGAGCACAAAAGCAATGATATGCATTCATGTCTGTTCCAAAGTGTGGTGAGAAGTAAATGCTACAGACTTCTCGCCATGCTCTTTGTGTAGATGATGTAGTCTCTGTGTAGATGATGGATATGAGGTCCAGAGGAATCAAACCGAGTCATCTCTTTCTGCTTTTCATTTTATCCTTGAACTGACATCCTCCTATTTTTTAAGTTTTTTTAGGAGCATTTACATTGATTTGAAGATCAGCTATATTTTAAAGGATTACCAGAAAAATGGAACATTGTACCTTTAAGCACTTAATCTCTGCTAAACACTGCTATAACTTCTCTGGTTTTATTTCTGCAGCACTCAGGAAAACATTTTAAACTCTAAGCACTTTGCAGTTCTTGTGCATGATTAAAGTTTAAAACAATGAGTGTTTTAAGAAAAAAAAAAAAATATTTGTGTATAGATAGATAGGTATACACACAAAGACATGCCCACAGTCAAACAAAAACACAATAGCTCATTTATAAAGTCACAAAACTGCTAATGGGGTATATTTTCTATAAACTGAACTAGCTTCTAGCTATAAATATATATAAAATATACAGCCAAGGCCTATTAAATGAAACCATAGATGAAGTGAACTTATGTCATCAGTCTTTGAATTTTGTACATTTTGAACACTATCCAAAAATTATAATCCACTTTTTGAAATACTATATCAGTGGAGAAGGAGAAATGATCTCCCCGTTACAAACTTATAGCCTCAAACATTCACATCCTGCTGTAAATACATCACATACTGTATCATGTTGCTTATTGAAAAAGTACTTTTTTTCTTTAATTTGTTGACTCTTTAGCTGAAGATTAGTGTTTGGCAAAGTAGGGGCTCTAATTGTTCCTTTCCATTTTACTTTGTAGGAAATAATGTTCTCTCTATTTTATATTTCCATATTCATGATGATCTGAATTGTTCAAATAATGAAATTCAATGCACCTTGTGGAACATATGACTGTGTATAAGCTTGTGGTTGCTTAGTCTCTGAACTACACTACTTTTATTTAGGGTATTTTTACAGTTTGTGATCTTTATATTTATAATACATTATTTGGATAGGCCCTAAGTACTGGGAGGCTACAAGCATAAAAATAACAAACAAAATACATAGTGAAAGGTCAGGCTATCTTGAATATGACAATAACAATATTAAATAACTCAGCATAAGAAAAAACCTTTCTTGCTAGCAACAAGTGTGTCCGTTTCTGGACATACTGTGTTGGTAGAGTTTCAGCAAAGAAACACTTAGCACCTTCAGGGTGGGATCCTCAAGCATATGGGGCCCAATTTCTACAATGAAACACAATATTAGGTCATTATTAGTTTCTGGCTCATTTTTAATATATGAAGCCTTAATATGAAAGCCTTACTTTCGAGATTTTCTTGCTTTATATTCTGGTAAATTGCAACACGACTATTCCTCCATAGCATAAGAATGAGTCCATTTCCATGAACAACGCAGTTGTTTCGTTTTCTATTTCAACAATTTTTTCAGCAAGTATTTTTTTTTTAGTTGGAATTTCTTCTATGTGGAAAAGTATTTATTCACTATTGATTTTGGCATGAAAGAAAAGATTCATGACTATCCTCATTAGTAGACTTCCATGTTATAGTACATTTCCTTACATTCATGACCAATGAAAAATGTCCTTCTGATTCTGTACACTTTAGGCAGCACCATCTCTCTGATTTAGTAGTTGTATATCCTCTCACTGTTATTTGTGTTGCTTTTATAATATTAAAATTTAGTATTTCTTTCTCAGACCCTGTAACATTACATCAGCACCTGGTAATTGTCACATTTGATATTGTTACAAGAAGTGGATGGAGGAAGGTTTCACATATAAGAAAATGGGAAGTCTGGCAGCAAAATGAAAGAACACAAACAGAACATAAAAATTGCAAGGCCAGAATCCCTGCAAGCCAAGATAGATAGAATAGTAGTTCTGGTTTCAACAGAGGTGAAGTCAAAATAAAGAAAATAATACTACTGCAGATTTTTGCATTAATTGAGGTGACAACTGAAATTAAAAGTTTTTTATAACTCTTCACTCTACATAAATAAAACCTGAAGGGTAATGTGCATTAACACTGCATACGTTTGCCTTGGTATTTGGAAGTGATTCTGCTCTCAAACATGGATGGCTTTTGTCATTTTTTTACTTATATATGTTGCAAGCAAGAGGAGTGAAAAGGAGATACCTGAAGAGAAATATTTGTTCCTGTTCAAACACACTTTCTGTGGTATAAACTTTTGAAGAAAGTCTCAGGCAGGCCACAATTCTATCAAGTTAGCTACTGGACCTCTGTCCCAAAGTAAATTCTATCATTTGGAGCACATTTTTTTTGGCCCTAAATACTGTACTGTTCTGTTTTCCCTTCACATCTTCCTTCTTTCTTTGCTAGCCACATGTATCCAAATTTGTTCATTTTTTGGCAACATAACTGTGTGTTTCAGCTTATTGTACAGCTTCTTTTTCCAAAACTGTGGACACAGTAAATAAGTATTTTCAGCTATGCCATGAATGCATTTTTTCTGTCTGCTTTCTGAATAGAGGAAAAAAAATCCCCAAAACTTCTATGTACAGAAGACAGAATATCAGAAGCAATTATAAAAATAACTGTATGGTTATTTGTAGGTAATGTACTGTTGCAGAGAACACATATTCTACAGATGGGCTCTGTGGAGAGTTCTTAAAATGAAGGTACCACCTAACTCCCACCTGCTGCTTAATGAGACTTAGAATTATCAGTAGGCTTTGAGTGCGACCACTTTACACAGGGAAATCTTTTTTGACTGTACAAGAAAAAAAAAAGCTGAAATATTTTATTGCCTTACATATTAATGCTAAGACCATATGTTTACTATTTTGATAGCAAAAAGAGGCCTAGGCCCCAACTTTAACCCACTTTTTTTCCCCATATTAGTCAGTGATTTGACTGCCTAGATCTTTTTTGTTGTTTACTGGAGAGCTCCTGTTTAATTCTTCTTCTCACTAGTTGTAATCTGAACAGTTATTTCTCAGAGTCTTCAAATTATTTAGAAATTTCAGAGGGGTATTTTGGCCCACATAATGTGGTTAGGGTGCAGGACTCTCACCACTGCGACCCAGGTTCGATTCCCAGCCCCCTGGGCAGATGGAGCTCGTCAGCCCTGTAAGGCAATCCATCTAAGAGAAGGTCACTCTAAACAAACCTACGTTCTGAGGACCTCACTGCCACTGTCCAAGCTTGCTCGGCCCCGGCAGATGAACCTTAGGATTAAAGGGTGGGCTCAGTTCAGTGCACGCTGTGTCTCACCTAAAAAATCCACTGCGCAGGCTCGAAGGGTCAATGACCTTTCCCAAATCTTCGCTCGCGAAGACTGGCCATTATTATTATTATATATACATTATTATATATTATTTTGGCCCACAAATAGAACATACATAACTGCAAACTCTGTTACGTCAACAATTCAACACCTTTTTTTTTATTTGAGTAGAACAAAAAACTGTCTAAACCCATCCTTTTTCCTAATTCGGGAGAAAGAGTTGCCTACCTCAAAGACAAAAAACCCAAAACATACACTGCACTATGTACTTATTTTGCTAAGTGTTAATTATAATTTATAAATTACAGCTGAGTCAGAAACCACTATTTCAGATAAGGTTCCAGTCTTCCCTCAGAGTCTTGGAGGTTTTCAATTTTGGTGTTTTTAATGAAGAATGAGAACAAACTTACAAAGTACATTTCATCAGTAAATCAGATTTTTTATGAAGGAGTAATGGTCCTAGTTTTATGGATGAGAAAAGAAAAAGTGTCACTCAGTATCAGTTCTGGGACAGCAACTGTGATCGACTGAGTATCAGAAGTAACCACCTATCCTTACTGAGAAGTGAAACTCCTCAAGTTTAGGTGTTTGGTTTGGATAAACGCCTCAAACTATGAATACTAGTCTAAATATAATGGATCTGTATGCTGCTCTCTGCTGATTTTCCCAGAGTGGGGTTGGGTCTTGCTGTCCCCTTGCTCAGGGGAGAGAAAAACCAAACCCCCCGGTGTGTCCCGTGGCAGAAAGAGGGTTTATTCTTAAAACCGCGCGGTTTATATGGGTTGGGGGGGAGGGCAGAAAGGAGAGCTGTGATTGGGTCGAGGTACGGGGGGAGGGGAGTGGCTTGAGAGCCCACTGACCAATGGGAGATACGGGATGATTGTGTCCAATAGCCGATGAGGATTTGGGGAGAGGCGGGCACAGCAAAATCTGCAATCAGGGGAAGGGGAGACAGCATGGCTGTGAGTGGAGGGGCTGCGTGGACCAGGGAAAATACATAACTCAGGGAGAAACCGTTACAATAAAAACACAAGGAGTTGTTTTCTCTGCTTTGATTGATCCTGGGAAGCCGCCGCTGTGGTGAGTCTGCTTCTAAAGCTGTTCTTTCCAGCTTTTATAATCCGGTCGTTCTCCCACAATTCCTCCGTTTTTATTTATTCATGAAACATAAACTTGCACAACATTGTGTATTATGAGACCCTGGAAACATTTGGCTATGCACGGAAGAACACAGAGAAGGATTGCTAGTACGAGCAAGCCTAAGAGTAGAAATAACAGAAATTTCTTCAGGGGCTGTGAGAGTCCCTTCAAGGAGAGCCAGCTAAACATGTCGTCCCAACTAACCTCGTCAGACCTTAGGATTTGTTGTATGAGGGAACGGAGTTCGTTTATATGGAAATGAATAGATTGAGAGTGGTCGGAGAAATTTAAGCAGCATAGCCCCTCAAATTCATTGCAGCCATGTCCATTAACTAGCAGTAGGAAATCAATGGCTGCTCTATTCTGTAAGGTGGCTTTTTTAATATGCTGTGAATCTAGTAGTAGATCCTCTAGTGCCGTACTAGTCGCATTTGCCTTCTTGGCTAACCAACATCCCATTTTCGTGAGCAGATCTAAGGCATGTGTTGTGCCAATGGCTGGAATTATTATGCCTCCCCAGAGATTCTTACTGTGGGACCAAAAGCGGAGGTCAGAATCGCAATTTTCAGTGAATTGTTGTAAATTCTGAGATTTGAAAAGGGGGTGTTGCTTAAACAGGGGGTGAGGGAGTTGTTGAGGGGCTGTGTTTGTGGATGGTTTTTTGCTTCTTTTAAATCGCTGGACTGCAGGTGAGTCCAGTTTTTTCAAGCAGGAGGTGATGTCCCATTTCGTGATTGTTTTAAGGGGGCTAATGGCTAATGAATGAATTATCTTTGCGAGATTATAGAGTGATATCTGGCCTAATGTGCAAGGTCCCCCTACCACTCCTTTAGGGATTACTTTCCACACCCAAAGTCCACAGATGAGGAATACCCCCTTGGGGAGGGCAAAGGGTAGTGGGGGGTTCTCAATTTTTTCTTTGCACCAGAATTCAAAGTTGGAATATGCTCCACTGGATGTTACATTAAACTGATTTTCACCTCTTCCCTCTGTTTTCGTATTGAAATAAAAACAGTGGGATGAGGGGAGGGTACCCAAAATTTGTAACTCTTCAGCGTGGCCATCTAGGTATAGTGGATCTGACTTGGTTTGTGGGGGTTGTGGGAAGCAAGATACAATTTGGTTTTCAATTTTTTCCGGATCATTGCACAGAGGGGAGTACTGATTTTTGAATCCCGTCCATTTTTGAGGGGACCAGGGAACTGCAACTAAACATGTTCTTAACGGGTTAGAAGGGTCTGAGACAGAGAGGCACAAGGAATCAACGTCTAAAGACTTAGCTAAGGAAGTCCACATGTTTCCAGGGTCTGCAACTACCCAATCTGGCAGTGGAGGATTTGTGGGAGGAAGCGGCTTCGATGAGACGGCGAGATGGCTCAAGACGGCAAAAATAATGTAGATCATGATGGTACTTGGTTGCTGTTGTACAATTTCACTAGACGAGACAGAACCCACTTCGGACCGGAACCTGTGGAAACACAAGCATGCCCCCTTCCCCAAGTGATAAGAGGAACAGGGCCCACCCATTCACCTGTTATTACATCTTTAAAAATAACTTTTGCATCAGTTCGGACTTGATTCTGGTGTGAATAAAAATGTCTTTCCATGGGTGAGGTGTCCTGTTCTAACCTATTTAGGAAGTTGATGACGTACAAGGCTTTATTTAACTTCTCTTGGGGTGTGAGCCTGATGGTTGTGTTCTGTTGCTTGGTTAACATGTTTTTTAGCATGTGGTGGGCATGTTCTACTATAGCTTGGCTAGTCGGGGAATGGGGGATACCTGTGACGTGTAATTCCCCACATATTTGTTGATGGAAGGGTATGGACAGAGTGCTCCAGGATCAATATGATCAGGCAATATGTCAGATTTATTAGGAGAAAGACAGAATATATAGTGCTCATGACGCTTAGTTTCTTGTTCACACAACATTGATTACATAAGGAAAACATACTGTGGTATACAGCACTAATTGGATAACTGCAGGTGACAACAGAACTTGTTTTCTTGTCAAAAGAACTCCTCCTTCACCTTGGCACAAGGTCTGCAGCCATATTAGTGGCGCAGCATTTTTTATTATCTGCACCAAGCCATGCTAAGGTAAAACACACAGAAATGCAAGGGAAATTGTTCACACAATTTTTATCCTGTAACACATATTAAAAAATTCTTTTAATGTTTGAGAGGTGTAGGCCGGGCCATTGTCGGTTTTCACAGTTTTGGGGATGCCGAGAATTGATATGGCAGACATGAAGTGTTTTTTGACATCTCGAGCCTTTTCTCCTTGTCAGAGACTGAAACAGTTAATGATTTATGCATTCTAAAAGACTTCTGCAGGCTTTTGACTTTCTGATGGGCAACTG
>NW_016690284.1:3266634-3271003 GCF_001604755.1 Lepidothrix coronata
AACAGTGGCCCCCTGACAGCTGCAGTGCCTAACACAGCTGAGCTGATTGCTACAAATCAGGAGCAGGCCCATCCAATTCTTGCAACTATTGATGTCAAAGATATGTTTTTTATGGTTCCCTTACAGGAGGCAGACCGAGATCGTTTTGCTTTTACCTGGGAGGGTAATCAATGTACCTTTACTCGTCTACCTCAGGGATACCGACACTCCCCTACCCTGGCCCATCGTGCACTCGCACAGGAGCTGGCTCAAATTACTGCTGAAGAAGGAACTAAGGTATATCAGTGTATTGATGATATATTAATTGGTGGCTCCGATGTCATACCAGTGAGCCAGACCCAGAAAAATATTATCACTCACCTAGAAAGTCTGGGACTCCAAATTCCCACAGAAAAGGTACAGCTTGCCTCCTCCGAAGTAAAATTCCTAGGTATATAGTGGAAAGGAGGAGCAGTGTGTATCCCTCCTGAAACCTTAAACACCCTAGAGCAAGTAAAGATGCCAGAGAGTAAAAGAGAGCTCCAGCATGTTTGGGGTTTGCTGGTTTTTTGGAGAAAACATGTGCCAGATTTCTCCATTATTGCTCATCCCCTGTATGACCTGACACGAAAAAAAACAACATGGGAGTGGACTCCCATGCATGAAGAAGCCCTAAAATTACTAATCTTTGAAGCTAATGTATACCAGACTCTGGGGCCCATACATCCCACAGATCCACTCCAAATTGAATGGGGATTTGCAATCCACAGTCTGTCCATACATATGTGGCAGCGGGGACCTGAAGGTCCCACTCGCCCCATTGGTTTTCTTTCTCGCAGCCTAAAAGATGCTGAAAAACGATACTCTGCTTGGGAAAAAGGCCTGTTTGTGGTCTGTTTAGCCCTGCAGGAAGCAGAGAAGACAATTCGACACCAATCAATCATTCTGCGAGGGCCTTTTAAGGTTTTAAAGCCCGTGATATCTGGAACCGCCCCTCCTGCAGGGGTAGCTCAGAGAGAAACAGTCTGGAGATGGTATGCACAAATTGATCATTACTATCACTCTCGTCAAATAACTGAAGGAGCTCCGAAAATACTCCAAATACAAGAACAATCTTGTAAGCTACCTGATTCAAACCCTCCTCCTTCCTGTATAAAACCTGCTCCCGCTTTTGAACCTCACTTAAAAAATGTTTGGTTTACAGATGCTTCTGCCAGACGAGAAGGAAAAGTGTGGAAATATCGAGCCGTGGCCCTACATGTTGATTCAGGGAACAGGGTAGTGACAGAAGGAGAAGGGAGTGCTCAGGTCGGGGAGTTAGTAGCAGTATGGAGTGTATTTACCAGAGAAGCAGACACTGAAGGAGACACATACATTTACACAGATTCCTATGCAGTATTCAAAGGATGTACAGAGTGGCTCCCTTTTTGGGAACAAAATCAATGGGAAGTGAATCAAATATCAGTGTGGCAACAAGAAAAATGGAAAGAGATCCTAAACATCGCTAAACAAAAAACATTCCTTGTGGGATGGGTGGCTGCACACCAAACAGATAACAACCCCGCTCATCTGTTAAACAATCAAGTAGACTCACTGACACGGTTAGCTAAGATAACAATGGAGGGAGAGGGACAAAATTGGGAATGTCTGTTAGAATGGTTACATGTAAAAAGAGACCATTCAGGAAACAGAGATTTGTTTAAAGAAGCAATCAGTAGAGGGTGACCAGTTACCAGGGAGCTGTGCAACACAGTGATCTCTGCCTGTAGTCTGTGCCGCACCAGGTTGAAAGATCATGATCCACTGAAGGATCCACCCCTGCACCTGAGGGATAACAAGGGATTGTGGGATACCTGGCAGGTAGACTACATCGGTCCTTTCAGAATTTCTTATGGAAAACAATACATCCTGATTGGGGTAGAGATAATATCAGGATTAACCCTGGCTGAAGCTGTGCGACGAGCCACAGGAGAGAAAACTGTGAAAACTCTAAAACTATGGTGCAGTTATCTACCCAAACCAAAGTCTATCCAGTCAGACAATGGGAGCCATTTCACTGCCGGGGTGGTACAAGACTGGGCACGAGAAGAGGGAATTCAATGGACCATAAAAACTCATAACCCTGAATGGGCCTCCAGAGTTTCTGATGCAGTAACCAAAATCAACAGCCGATGGGGAATAAATGGTTGCCCTCGAATTACAGCATTCTGTCCTGAACCTCCCACTATTCTACTGAGGGAAAACAAAAGTAAAGATCCTGTAAAACCACTCCATTATCCAGGCCAACCCGTATTAGTAAATCTACCCTCTGTGGGACAGGTGCCACTCATTCTAAAAACCCCAGTTAGCCCTCACACATGGGGAGCCACAGATGCTCATGGGAAGGACCATCGAATAAACACTCGATGGATTCTTCCTTCTTTTTAACAATCGATCCACAATGGGCCAGATTTGTTCTTTTTGCAGAAA
Organism: Lepidothrix coronata; assembly: GCF_001604755.1. Lineage (NCBI taxonomy): Eukaryota > Metazoa > Chordata > Aves > Passeriformes > Pipridae > Lepidothrix > Lepidothrix coronata. The sequence goes on from NW_016690284.1 coordinate 3,269,083, forward strand.
CCTACCAGCAGGAGATCACACCACATGAGATCGATAAAGCCTTCTACTGCTGCTATCATTAGTTCTCATCATCCTATGAGAACATGAAGTGACAACAGAACTGAAGAGTTATACTGGTTTTTTTTTACCACATTGGTGGTTTGCATGTGTTTTATCTTAAAAATGTTATGATCCTAATAATTTTGAACCTACCACAAACATTGTGTTTGTGTTCCCCTACTCCCAAAATTACTTGTATTAACAACTTATTAAGAATTGTTAACTTGTTTGTGTAGTTTTTCTGAGGTGTATTGTTAGTTTAATTTTTTCAAGTTTATTTTGTCTTTTTAAATATCTAAACTCAACCAAATATAACCTGGGAGTTAGTACAAGTATTCATGCATATTTGAAATCATACAAATATGTATTATATACATTAGCCTTCTGCCTTGAAAGGCATTGAATTTCATATTTGGTTAAATTTAACAAATAGAGCTAAATTTAGGCCCAAAGAGAATTTAAGAAAGCCTTTTACCAGCTCCCAAGTAACTCAGTGTTTTTTGACATATAATTTCAAGTACTTGTGTATGTTTGCAACCTTATTAATGTTAAAAAATTTGATTGTAGCTATTGAAATCCTATTATGTCCCCTATGACTACTCACAGGATGAAGAGAGAGTAGCTAATACAAATTAGCTTCCTATTTTATTATAAAGTTGGGTTTTTTTGAGGGAGGAGAATTGTGGTGCATTGGGGCTATCTCTTGCTTTCCTTTACTCTTCTGTCTTCCTGTCCACTATACGAGAAGCACCGCCCACAAAGAAGATTCACAGAGAAAAAAAAATCACTGAATGCATAAATCACGGGGTGGTGTCAGAGACTGAAACGGTTAATGATTTATGCATTCTAAGAGACTTCTGCAGGCTTTTGACTTTCTGATGGGTAACTGGGCCCATGCCCCCTCCTCCAGTGCAAAAGATGTCAAGCCCCGAAAAGGCAGGAAGAGCCGAGTTTCCGCACCAAAAAGGGGGACACCACCCTATGAAAACAACTCCCTGCCTTGGGGGAGGTGCAAAGGATAGATATAGACTGGTGACATTGGGAGTTTGGGGGCTTTTTCTTCTTCTTCTCCCCCCACCGCCTGCGGATCAAGACATCCCTGGATCCAGTGGGCGGTGATTATCTCATCTTCTTTTTTTTTCTTGCTCTCCCTTACTCTTACCCCGTCTTTCTCTCCCCTATGCATTTTTCTCCTCCCCAGAAAGGTTATGACAGCACCCAAAATGCTAGTATACCTGTTGATACAAAATTGTTAAAATAAATCTTGTCAATATATGTTTTCAGGCACTGATTATTTAGTGTCGTTTCACTTTAATCCACCCAAAGGGAATTATTGATAAAACCTGGGTTATCCCCTCCTCCCTTTTTCCTGGGGCGGGTTGTAACACAAGGTCTTTCCAGCTGCTCCTCTTACCTCCCAGTGCCACTTCTTTCTGCAGCCTCCTCATCCTTGCCCAGCACAGCCCTCCTGGCACAGTTGGACACAGCACTTGTTCTACCCCCTCCTCAGGCACCTGCCCAACCCCCTCAGCTCCAGCCTGATGGCCACAAACCTTCAGGGAAGGGAGGCACCAGAGAAAATGCTGAGGAAACCTTTCAGCAGCACTCAAATCCAAGTGGAGGGGTTGGCCTCGAGGAAGAAATCCCTTCTCATTCCCCAGAACCACCAGGACAACCTGTGTTGTGTCCTGGGCACTCTGGAAGTGTGGGCTATGGAAAAGGTTTTGGTTTCAGGGCTATTGAGAAGGCTGGGCAGTGTCACTGGGAGACCTCTCCCAAACCCTTGGAAAGGCCAGAGCCAGCCCAGAGCTTCCTGGGGCCTTGGCAAAGGCAGACATGGAACCAGTCTGCAAACAGGGCAGCAAGGAGGGTTGGCAGAGTT
>NW_016690284.1:3272891-3274396 GCF_001604755.1 Lepidothrix coronata
GGGCCAGGGCCTGGGGCTCAGGCCTTGGCCTTTGTGCTCCACAAAACCAAGGCAGGCTTTGCTCAGCATTGCAGGGGCCTGCCCAGAGCCTTTGTCTGCCTGCACTCCTGGCCTCCAAGGAGCTGCTCCAAGGAGTCCCTGGGGAGGCTTTGGCAGTGCCTGCCCTCAGTGGGGCCCAGCAATGCTTCAAGGCACTTGGAGTTTGGCTTCTGACTTCTTGAGCAGCTACTTCAACCTTCTCTCAGTACGTGAGGATGATGGACTCATCTCTAAACACACTGTGGGGCTCATTAAAACACTGAAAAACAATTTATTTCTCTTCCTTTAATTGTCTTCACGTCTTCAAGACATCAACAGCTAATTAGAGTTGTTTTGTAGTTTAGCTAAGGAGGAAGATTTTAAAGTGGAAGTCATGAAAAATATATATTTTTTGATGAAAGAGAATGATTTACGCAGAGCCTTGGGATGCAAGAGGATCAGGTTGCAAAGGATTTGGATCCAAAGGGGGCAAAAGAGATTAGTAGCATTTAATTATTGAACAGTTTAACAGTTAATTGAACAGTTTAACAGTTATCCAGTGATTCAATAGCATTTGCTGCAATTTCCACAGTGGCTGAATTATAGATTCCCAGTAACAACATTCCCACCACAGTCAATTCACACCCACACCCAGGCAGAGATGTGTGGACACATCAATAGCTGGATGTGTAAAGGTCCCTCTCCAAAATTCTCCTTGTTGTCAGGAAAACACTCCCACAAATCCCTTTGTGCTTCCCAACAGACAAGGTTCCAGGAGGCCCTGCAGTGTCACAATGGCCCCTTTATTCCCTGAGTTTCCACAGTGTCACAATGACCCGTCGATGCCACAAGTTTCTGTGCTTTCCATGTTACCTTTGGTTTATTGAGAACCTGCATTGTCTCAATGGGCCCTTGATTTTGAGAGGTTTGACAGTGTCACAATGGTCTCTTCAGCTCCATAAGGCCCTGCAGTGTCACAGTGGCTATTTGATTCCATGGGATTCAGCAGTGTAATAGTGGTTCCTTCATTCCATGAGTTTCCACAGTTTCACATGGGCCCCTTGACTCCATATGACCCTGCAGGGTCACAATAGACCCTTGATTCAAATGAGGTTTCTCAGAGAGACACTGGGAGGTCACCATGGGGCCCTGGGACATCCCGTGACCTCCCGGCTCTTTAGGAGCCCTGAGAACTTCAACAGGGGGAAGTGCCGGATTCTGTCCTGGGATGGGGCAACCCCAGATAGACGGACAGACTGGGAAGGAGAGGCTGGAAAGCAGTGCCGGGAAAGGGCCCTGGGGGTGCTGGTGGGTGGCCAGTTGGTCCTGAGTCAGCAGTGCCCTGGCAACCAGGAGGGCCAAGCCTGTCCTGGGGGTATGTAACAGGGAAGGGTGGAAAAACCAGGGGAGAAACAGGTTCGAGGGATCCTGGTACGTGAATAAACCAAACACCGTTGCTAGTTGGCAAAACAATAGCTATTTATTAG
>NW_016690284.1:3275481-3286153 GCF_001604755.1 Lepidothrix coronata
GAATGTTACAGTCCGTGGAATGTCACAGTCCCTGGAATATCACAGTCCCTGGAATGTGAAAGTTCCTGGAATGTCACAGTCCGAAAAAATATCACAGTCCGTGGAATGTCACAGTCCCTGGAATATCACAGTCCCTGGAATGTGAAAGTTCCTGGAATGTCACAGTCCGAAAAAATATCACAGTCCGTGGAATGTCACAGTCCCTGGAATATCACAGTCCCTGGAATGTGAAAGTTCCTGGAATGTCACAGTCCGAAAAAATATCACAGTCCGTGGAATGTCACAGTCCCTGGTATGTCACAGTCCCTGGAATATCACAGAACGTGGGTGTCACAGTCGTTGGAATGTTACAGTCCGTGGAATGTCACAGTCCGTGGGTGTCACAGTCGTTGGAATGTTACAATCCGTGGAATGTCACAGTCCGTGGGTGTCACAGTCCCTGGAATGTCACAGTCCCTGGAATATCACAGTGCATCGAATGTCACAGTCCGTGGGTGTCACAGTCCATGGAATATCACAGTTCCTGGAATGTCACAGTCCCTGGAATATCAGAGTCCCTGGAATGTGAAAGTTCCTGGAATGTCACAGTCCGAAAAAATATCACAGTCCATGGAATATCACAGTTCCTGGAATGTCACAGTCCCTGGAATATCACAGTCCCTGGAATGTCACAGTACGTGGGTGTCACAGTCCGTGGGTGTCACAGTCCATGGAATGTCACAGTCCGTCGAAGGTCACAGTCCGTGGAATGTCACAGTCCCTGGAATGTCACAGTCCATGGAATGTCACCGTCCATGGAATGTCACAGTGCCTGGAATGTCACAGCCCATGAATGTCACAGTCCCTGGAATGTCACAGTCCCTGGAATGTGAAAGTTCCTGGAATGTCATAGTTTTAAAAAATGTCACAGTCCGTGGAATGTCACAGTCCGTGGGTGTCACAGTCCCTGGAATGTCGAAGTCCATGGGTGTCACAGTCCCTGGAATGTCACAGTCCGTGGAATGTCACAGTCCGTGGGTGTCACTGTCCCTGGAATGTCACAGTTCCTGGATTGTACACAGTACGTGGATTTTCACAGTCCCTGGGTGTCACAGTCCGTGGGTGTCACAGTCCGTGGAATGTCACAGTTTTTGGAATGTCACAGTCCCTGGAATGTCACAGTCCGTGGGTGTCACAGTCCCTGGAATGTCACAGTCCGTGGGTGTCACAGTCCATGGAATGTCACAGTCCCTGGAACGTCAAAGTCCGAGGGTGTCACAGTCCCTGGTATGCCACAGTCCAGGGAATGTCACGGTCCGTGGAATGTCACAGTACCTGGAATGTCACAGTCCCTGGAATGTCAAAGTCCGTGGGTGTCACAGTCCCTGGAATATCACAGTCCCTGGAATATCACAGTCACTGGGTGTCACAGTCCGTGGAATGTCACAGTCCCTGGTATGTCACAGTCCCTGGAATATCACAGTCCGTGGGTGTCACAGTCCCTGGAATGTCACAGTCCATGGAATATCACATTGCATCGAATGTCACAGTCCGTGGGTGTCACAGTCCATGGAATATCACAGTTCCTGGACTGTCACAGTCCCTGGAATATCACAGTCCCTGGAATGTGAAAGTTCCTGGAATGTCACAGTCCGAAAAAATATCACAGTCCGTGGAATGTCACAGTNGTGGGTGTCACAGTCCCTGGAATATCACAGTCCATAGAATGTGAAAGTTCCTGGAATGTCACAGTCTGAAAAAATGTCACAGTCCGTGGAATATCACAGTCCGTGGGTGTCGCAGTCCCTGGAATGTCACAGTTTTTGGAATGTCACAGTCCCCGGAATGCCACAGTCCGTGGGTGTCAGAGTCCGTGGAATGTCACAGTCCCTGGAATGTCACAGTCCGTGGGAGTCACAGTCCGTGGGTGTCACAGTCCGTGGGTGTCACAGTCCCTGGAATGTCAAAGTCAGTGGAATGTCACAGTCCCTGGAATGTCACAGTCTGTGGAATGTCACAGTCCGTGGGTGCAGAGTCCCTGGAATGTAGCATTCCCTGGAATGTCACAGTGCGTCGAATGTCACAGTCCATGGGTGTCAGAGTCCCTGGAATATCACAGTGCGTGGAATGTCACAGTCCCTGGAATATCACAGTCCCTGTAATGTGAAAGTTCCTGGAATGTCATAGTTTTAAAAAATGTCACAGTCCGTGGAATGTCACAGTCCGTGGAATGTCACAGTCCGTGGGTGTCGCAGTCCCTGGAATGTCACAGTTTTTGAAATGTCACAGTCCCCGGAATGTCACAGTCCGTGGAATGTCACAGACTTTGGAATGTCACAGACCGTAGAATGTCACAGTCCAAGGAATGTCACAGTCCGTGGGTTTCACAGTCCGTGGAATGTCACATTCCAGGGAATGTCACAGTCCCTGGAATTTCACAGTCCATGGGTGTCACAGACCGTGGAATGTCACAATCCCTGGAATGTCACGGTCCGTGGGTGTCACAATCCTTGAAATGTCACAGTCCCTGGAATATCACAGTCCATTGGTGTCACAGTCCCTGGAATGTCACAGTCCGTGGAATGTTACAGTCCCTGGAATGTCACAGTCCGTGGAATGTCACAGTCCCTGGAATGTCACATTCTGTGGGTGTCACAGTCCGTGGAATGTCACAGTCCGTGGGTGTCGCCCTCCATGGGTGTCTCAGTCCGTGGAATGTCACAGTCCCTGGATTGTAACAGTCAGTGGAATGTCACAGTCCCTGGAATGTCACAGTCCGTGGTATGTCACAGTCCCTGGGGTGTCACAGTCCGTGATTGTCACAGTCCGTGGGGGTCACCTTTCCTGGAATGTCACAGTTCCTGGAATGTCATAGCCCGTGGAATGTCGCAGTCCGTGGGTGTCTCAGCGCGTGGAATGTCACAGTCCATGGAATGTCACAGTCCATGGGTGTCACAGTCTGTGGGTGTCACAGTTCCTGGAGTGTCATAGTCCGTGGAATGTTACAGTCAGAGGGTGTCACAGTCCGTGCAATGTCTCAATCCGGGGGTTCCACAGTCCCTGGAATGTCACAGTCCGTGGAATATCACAATCCAGGGAATGTCACAGTCCGCGTAATGTCACTGTCCATGGGTGTCACAGTCCCTGGAATGTCAGAGTCCCTGGAATGTCACAGTCCGTGGAATGCCACAGTCCGTTGGCGTCACAGTCCCTGGAAAGTCACAATCCCTGGAATGACACAGTCCGTAGAATATCACAGTCCGTGGGTGTCACAGTCCATGGGTGTCACAGTCCGTTGAATGTCACAGTCCAAGGAATGTCACAGTCCGTGGGTGTAACAGTCCCTGGAATGTCACAGTCCGTGGGTGTCACAGTCCCTGGAATATCACAGTCAGTGGGTGTCACAGTGCGTGGATGTCAGAGTCCATGGAATGTCACAGTCCGTGGAATGTCACAGTCCCTGGTATGTCACAGTCCCTGGAATATCACAGAACGTGGGTGTCACTGTCCTTGGAATGTTACAGTCCGTGGAATGTCACAGTCCGAGGGTGTCACAGTCTGTGGAATGTCTCAGTCCGGGGGTTTCACAGTCCCTGGAATGTCACAGTCCGTGGAATATCACAGTCCAGGGAATGTCACAGTCCGCGTAATGTAACTGTCCGTGCATGTCACAGTCCGTGGAATGTCACAGTCCCTGGAATGTCACAGTCCGTTGGCGTCACCGTCCCTGGAATGTCACAATCCCTGGAATGACACAGTCCATGGAATGTCACAGTCCGTGGAATGTCAGAGTCCATGGAATGTCACAGTCTGTGGAATGCCACAGTCCCTGGTATGTCACAGTCCCTGGAATATCACAGAACGTGGGTGTCACAGTCCTTGGAATGCTACAGTCCGTGGAATGTCACAGTCCGTGGGTGTCACAGTACATGGAATATCACAGTCCCTGGAATGTGAATGTTCCTGGAATGTCACAGTCCGAAAAAATATCACAGTCCGTGGAATATCACAGTCCGTGGGTGTCACAATCCCTGGAATGTCACAGACCCTGGAACATCACAGTCCATTGGTGTCACATTTCCTGGAATGTCACAGTCCGTGGAATGTTACACTCCCTGGAATGTGTCAGTCCGTGGAATGTCACAGTCCCTGGAATGTCACAGTCCGTGATTGTCACATCCAGTGGATGTCACAGTTCCTGGAATGTCACAGTTCCTGGAATGTCAGAGTCCGTGGAATGTCACAGTCCGTGGGTGTCACAGTCCCTGGAATGTCGCAGTTCCTGGATTGTAACAGTCAGTGGAATGTCACAGTCCATGGAATGTCACAGTCCAAGGAATGTCACAGTCCGTGGGTGTAACAGTACCTGGAATGTCAAAGTCTGTGGGTGTCACAGTCCCTGGGATGTCACTGTCCCTGGAATGTCACAGTCTGTGGGTGTCACAGTCCCGGGAATGTCATAGTCTCTGGAATGTCACAGTCTGTGGGTGTCACAGTTCCTGGAAAGTCACAATCCGTGGATTGTCAGAAGCTGTGGAATGTCACAGTCCGTGAAATGTCAGAGTCCCTGGAATGTCACAGAACGTGGAATGTCACAGTCCCTGGAATGTCACTGTCCGTGGAATGTCACAGTCCGTGGAATGTCACAGTCCATGGGTGTCACAGTCCATGGGTGTCACAGTCCCAGGAATGTCACAGTCCCAGGAATGTCACAGTCCGTGGTTGTCACATTCCGTGGAATGTCACAGTCCGTGCGTGTCACAATCCATAGAATGTCACAGTCTCTGGAATGTCACAGTTCCTGGATGTCACAGTCCGCAAGTGTCACCCTCCATGGAATGTCACAGTCCCTGGAATGTCACAGTCCGTCGGTGTCACAGTCCCTGGAATGTGACAGTCCGTGAATGTCACAGTCCGTAGGTGTCACAATCCTTGGAATGTCACAGTCCCTGGAATGTCACTGTCCATGGAACGTCAAAGCCACTGTAATGTCACAGTCTGTGGAATGTCACAGTCCTTGAATGTCACAGTCCCTGGAATGTCACAGTCCTTGAATGTCACAGTCCCTGGAATGTCACAATCCGTGGGTGTCACAGTCCCTGCAATGTTACAGTCCGTGGAATGTCACTGTCAGTTGAATGTCACAGTCCCTGGAATGTCACAGTCAATGGAATGTCACAGTTCCTGGAATGTCATAGTCACTCGAATGTCATAGTCCCTGGAATGTCACAGTCCGTGGAATGTCTCAGTCCGTGGGTGTCACAGTTCCTGGAATGTCACAGTCCGTGGGTGTGACAGTTCGTGGGTGTTGCAGTCCCTGGAATGTCACAGTCCGTGGAATGTCACAGTCCGAGGGTGTCGCAGTCCGTGTGTGTCACAGTCTGTGGAATCTCACAGTCCCTGGGATGTCATAGTATGTGGAATGTCACAGTCCGTGGAATGTCAGAGTCTGTGGCTGTCACAGTCCTTGAATGTCACACTCCCGAGAATGTCACAGTCCCTGGAACGTCACAGTCCCTGGAATATCACAGTCCTGCAAATGTCACAGTCCCTGGAATGTCACATTTCGTGGATTTCACAGACCGTGGAATGTCACAGTCTGTGGGTGTCACAGTGCGTGGGTGTCACAGTGCATGGGTGTCACAGTCCGTGGATTGTGACAGTCCGAAGGTCTCAGAGTCTCCGGAATTTCACAGTCCAAGGAATGTCACAGTCCTTGGAATGCCACCGTCCGTGGATTGTCACAGTCCGTTGGTGTCACAGTTTCTGGAATGTCACAGTCCGTGGAACGTCACAGTCCATGGGTGTCTCAGTCCGTGGGTGTCACAGTCTGTGGAATGTCACAGTCCGTGGAATGTCACAGTCCGTGGGTGTCACAGTCCCTGGAATGTCACAGTTCCTGGAATGTCACAGACCGCGTTGTGTCTCAGACTCTGGAATGTCTCACAGTCCGTGGAATGTCACAGTCCGTGGGTGCGTAGTCTGTGGGTGTCACAGTCTGTGGAATGTTACAATCCCTGGAATGACACAGTCCGTGGAATATCACCGTCCGTGGCTGTCAGAGTCCCTGGAATGTCACACTCCATGGAATGGAACAGTCCGTGGGTGTCACAGACCGTGGAATGTCACAGTCCGTGGGTGTCACAGTCTCTGGAATATCACAGTCCGTGGGTGTCACATTCTGTGGAATGTCACAGTCCGTGGGTGTCACAATCCCTGGAATGTCACAGTCCCTGGAATGTCACAGTCCGTGGGTGTCACAGTCCCTGGAATGTCACTGTCCCTGGAATGTCACAGTCCGTGGGTGTCACCGTCCATAGAATGTCACAGTCCCTGGAATGTCACAGTCTCTGGAATGTCACAGCACTGGAATGTCACAGTCCGCGGAATGTCACAGTCCAGGAATGTCACAGTCCCTGGAATGTCACAGTCCGGGGGTGTCACTTTTCCAGGAATGTCACAGTCCCTGGAATGTCACAGTCCCTGGAATGTCACAGTCAGTGGAATGTTACAGTCTGTAGAATGTCACACTCCGTGGGTGTCACAGTTCGTGACTCTCACAGTCCCTGGAATGTCACAGTTTGTGGAATGTCGTAGTCCGTGGAATGTCACAGTCCCTGGAATGTCACAGTCTATGGAATGTAACTGTCCGTGGGTGTCAAAGTCCATGGAATGTCTCAGTCCGTGAGTGTCACAGTCTGTGGAATGTCACAGTCCCAGACTGTCGCAGTCCATGGAATGACACAGTCCCTGGAATGTCACAGTCCGTAGGTGTCACAGTCCGTGGGTGTCACAGTCCCTGGAATGTCACAGTCCTTGAATGTCGGAGTCCCTGGAATGTCACAGTCCGTGGGAGTCAGAGCTCTTGGGTGTCACAGTCCGTGGGCGTCACAACCCCTTGAATATCACAGTCCGTGGGTGTCTGATTTCGTGGGTGTTAGAGTCCGTGGAATGTCACAGTCATTGGGTGTCACAGTCCCTGGAATGTCACATTCTGTGGAATGTCTCAGTCTGTGGAATGTTACAGTCCGTGGGTGTCAAAGTCCGTACAATGTCAAAGTCCCTGGAATGTAACAATCTGGGGTTGGCACAGTCCCTGGAATGTCACAGTCTGTGGAATGTTATAGTCCCTGGAATGTCACAGTCCGTGGAATGTAACAGTCCGTGCGAGTCATAGTCCGTGGAATGTCACTGTCCCTGCAATGTCACAGTTTGTGGGTGTCACAGTACAATGAATGTCACAGTCCCTGGAATGTCACAGTCCGTGGAATGTAACAGTCCGTGCGAGTCATAGTCCGTGGAATGTCACTGTCCCTGCAATGTCACAGTTTGTGGGTGTCACAGTACAATGAATGTCACAGTCCCTGGAATGTCACAGTCCCTGGAATGACACAGTCTGTGGAATGTCACTGTCCCTGGAATGTTATAGTCTATGGGCTTTAAATTCCGTAGAATATCAAAGTCCCTGGAATGTGACAGTCCGTGGAATGCCAAGGTCCCTGAGCGTCACACTCCCTGGAACGTCACAGTCCGTGGGTGTAACAGTCCGTGGAATGTCACAGTCCCTTGGTGTAAAAGTTCGTGGGTGTCACAGTCCCTTGAATGTCACAGTCTCGGGAATGTCACACTCTGTGGAATATCGGAGTCTGTGGGTGTCACAGTCCGTTTAATGTCACAGTCCCTGGAATGTGACAGTCCGAAGGTGTCACAATCTTGGGAATTTCACAGTCCTGGAATGTCACAGTCCGTGGGTGTCACAGTCCCGGGAATATCACAGTCCGTGGAATGTCACAGTCCGTGGTTGTCACAGTCCATGGAATGTCACAGTCCCGGGAATGTCACAGTCCCTGGAATTCCACAGTCCCGGGAATGTCACAATCTGTGGAATGTCACAGTCCCTGCAATGTCACAGTCCAAGGGTGTCACAGTCCATGGAATTTCACAGTCCGTGGTTCTCACAGTCCGTAGGTGTCACAGTTTGTGGGTGTAACAGTCCGTGGGTGTAAAAGTCCCTGGAATGTCACAGTCCCAGGAATGTCACAGTCAGTGGGTGTCACAGTTCCTGGAGAGTCACAGTCCCTGGAATGTCACAGACCATGGAATGTTATGGTTCCTGGAATGTCACAGTCCATGAATGTCACAGTCCGTGGGTGTCACAGTCTCTGGAATGTTACATTCCAGGGGTTTCACAGTCCCTGGAATGTTACCGTGCCTGGAATGTCACAGTCCGGGGGTGTCACCGTCTGTGGGTGTCACAGTCCCTTGAATGTCACAGTCCGTGGAATGTCACAGTCCGTGGGTGTCACAGTCCCTGGAATGTCACAGTCCGTGAATGTCACAGTCCATGGAATGTCACAGTCCCTGGAATGTCATAATCAGTGGGTGTCACAGTCCGTGGGTGTCACAGTCCATGGAATGTCACAGTCTGTGTGTGTCACAGTCTGTGGAATGTCAAAGTAAGTGGAATGTCACAGTCTGTGGGGGTCACAGTCCCTGGAATGTCACAGTCCCTGGAATGTCACAGTCCCTGGAGAGTCACAGTTCCTGGAATGTCGCAGTCCGGGGCTGTCACAGTCCGTGGGTGTCACAGTCCGTGGAATGTCACTGTCCGTGGGTGTCACAGTCCCTGGAATGTCACAGTCTGTAAGTGTCAGATTCCGTGGGTGTCACAGTCTCTGGAATGTCACAGTCCGTGGGTGTCACAGTCCCTGGAATGTCACATTCCAGGGGTTTCACAGTCCGTGGAATGTTACAGTGCCTGGAATGTCACAGTCCGGGGCTGTCACAGTCCGTGGGTGTCACAGTCCCTGGAATGTCACAGTCCCTGGAATGTCAAAGTCCCTGGAATGTCACAATCTGCGGAATGTCACAGTCCGTGGGTGTCTTAGTCCGTGGAATGTCGCAGTCCCGGGAATGTCTCAGTTCCTGGAATGTTACAGTCCTTGTTTGTCACAGGCCCTGAAATGTCACAGTCCGTGGAATGTCAAAATCCATGGAATGTCACAGTCCATGGGTGTCTCAGTCCCTGGAATGTCACAGTCCGTGGGTTTCACAGTCCGTGGAATGTCACAGTCCCTGGAATGTCACAGTCCGTGGGTGTCACAGTCCGTGGGTGTCACAGTCCCTGGAATGTCACAGTCCCTGGAGTGTCACAGTCCCTGGAATGTCACAATCTGTGGGTGTCACAGTCTGTGGGTGTCACAGTCCGTGGAATGTCACAGTCCCTGGAATGTCACAGTCTGTGGAATGTCACAGTCCGTGGGTTTCACAGTCCGTGGAATGTCACAGTCCGTTGGTGTCACAGTCCTTGGCTGTCACAGTCCGTGGAGTGTCACAGTCCGTGGAATGTCACAGTTCGTGGAAGTCACAGTGCCTGGAATGTCACAGTCCGTGGGTTTCAAAGTCCCTGGAATGTCACAGTCCCTGGAATGTCACAGTCCCTGGAATATTACAGTCCATGCAATGTCGCAGTCTGTGGGTGTCAGAGTCCCTGGAATGTCACAGTCCCTGGAATGTCACAGTCCTTGGAATGTCACAGTCCGTGGGTGTCACAGTCCGTGGAATGTCACAGTCCGTGGAATGTCACAGTCCATGGGTAGCACAGTCCCTGGAATGTCACAGTCCTCTGAATGTCACAGTCTCTGGAATGTCACAGTTCCTCTTGCTACGTTCAGTTACCATGGCAACCATAATATTTCCCCCTACTACAGTCAGTTACCATGGCACCCATCATACAGTCCTGTTGCCACGGTTAGTTACCATGGCTACCATCATATATTGTTCTTGCTATGGTCAGTTACCATGGCAACCATCACACATTCCTCCTGATATGGTTGGTTACCATGGCTACCATCAGACAGTCACGTTGTAACAGTTAGTTACCATGGAAAATACCATTCTTCCCACTGCTACATTTACTTACCATGGCAAGCATCATACATTCACGATGGTACAGTCGGTTACCATGGATACCATCATGAATTTCCATCGCTATAATCAGTTACCATGGAAAACATCATACAGTCCTGTTCCTATGGTCAGTTACCATGGCAACCAGCATACATTTCCGTTTATACAGTCAGTTATTATGGTAACCATTGCTACAGTCAGTTACCATGGCAACCATCGCACATTTCTATTGCTACGGTCGGTTTCCATTGCAACCATCATACTTCGCACTGCTACAGTCAGTTACCATGGTAACCATCATACATTACCATTACTACAGTCGGTTGCCACGGCAACCATATACAACCCCATTCCTACAGTCAGTTACCATGGCAACCAGCACACATTCTCATTGCTACGGTGAGTTACTATTGCAACCATCAGACATTCCCATTTCCTTGGTTGGTTACTATGGCAACCATCATACTTCTCACTGGTACAGTCACTTACCATGGCAACCACCACACATGCCTGTTGCTACGGCCAGTTACCATGGCAATCATCATACAGTCCCATTGCTATGGTCAGTTACCATTGCAACCATTATACAGTCCCATTGCTATGCTGGTTACCATGGCAACCACCATACATTCTACATTCTCATCACTACAGTCAGTTACTATGGCAACCTCTTGGTTCCTCTTGGACAGAAGCAGATGCAGCTGAGCCTCCCTCTTGTCCACCAACCTGCCAGCTGTGCTCTAAAGGCCTGTGTCCCAAGGACTGTCTTGACCAAGACCCTGCA
>NW_016690285.1:0-25662 GCF_001604755.1 Lepidothrix coronata
GGTGCCTCGAGGAGAAGCAGAGTCAGGCTGTGTCTGTGCGTGAGTGACAGCGGCTCAGCATCACCGTCCACCTTCGGGTGCTACCTGGGCCCGGCTGCACCTCCCTCCAGTGCAAAGCAATTAAAGGAGAAGAGGTAAACGCTTACAAATGCATCAGTGAAGGCTCTGAGGGCATTGTTCCAAGCCAGGAGCATAGACCCTGAGCTTTTGTTCTGGTGATAAAGGGGATGTGTTATCTCTATTCCAGCTCTGCGCTGTATAATGCGCCGATGAAAAGCAAGTTTCTCTGTCTAGTGAATAAGGATCATTGTTTCGGGGATAATGAGGCTCCACTCCTTTTTGGCTCCCACTGAAAGACCAGAGCACTGGCGAGGGAACAGTGCCACGGGTCCGCCAAGTGTCTGCTGAAAGCAGTGGGGACAGGGGCGATTTTCACAGTTATCATTAAACGGCACGTGAGGGTTTTGTGCACCATGTTCTACTGTATCAACCCACCATAAACAAGCAACTGGCTGCAGGGCTGCAGCCTCCTACCATCCATCCTTTGCCATCAGGTCCTTCTGTTTGCTGGACTAGATTTCCACCCCACCTCTTTGCACAAGCCAAAAAAAGAAAAAAAAAGTTAGAAATTCTATATTTTCTATATTTCTTATATCTGTTTCCATACTTTATTTCTATATTTTCATATTTGTTAAAATTCCATATTCATGAAAATAAAAAACAGGTCAAAAAAGTATATTACAGTTGGGTACAGGTGTGACAATTTATGTTATGCCACTGGCATAAGTAAAGCTTTAATTAACATGATAAGGAAATCACGATAACATAAAACTAGGTAGGTGCTCAGATCATATCAAGACAATCTGGAAAACTGTGCTTCAAGCTCCAGGTGAAATCCAGTGAAGTTGTAGAGTCTTTGAAACTTTGACACAGCTTTTCAACTGTTGAAGTACGAATAGAAGTACTTTTATTTAGGACTATCTGTGATTGGGAAGCTCAGACCCAAGTGTCTTGTGTCATATTCAACCAGACTAAGGAACCAAGAAAGGTCTTTTTATCATTATTAATTTTTAGAGGTGTTTTTGTAAGCAAAAAAGAAATCCCAGGTTTTATGAGAGAAAACCATTCACATTTGAGATGCAAAGTGTGACTTGCCAAAATGCTGCAATGAGACCCACAGGGTGTCAGGCAGGAGGTGGGGAGCAAGGAGAACCTTCACATTGGAGGGTGGTGGTTCTCTGGATCAGGGAAAATATTGGAAATGCATGAAAAAGATACAGTTAAAGAAAGCATTAGCAATACTGATTTCTGTGGAGAACATAAGCCCAGCAGATGCCAGGGGTTCGCTGGGGCCTGGTGGCTCGTCAGTGGCCATCTCCAGGGGTTCCTGACCCACTGGGGAGAGACCACACTGATTGCACCCCCTGGCTGATTGTGGAGCTTGGTTTGCCCAGTTCTGGGTTATCTTGGCCATCCTTCTGTTTTTCCTTGGAGGGTTTCAGGAGAGATGCTCAGCATTCTCTGAAAATTGTTCCTCTTAGTAGTGTTCCATTTCTCCAGTTGTCAGGAATGCAAACAAACAGCAACTAATAGGTGAAAAGCCAAAAAGCATTTCAACCAAACAGATCTACTTTACAACTTGCTCTGAGTGTGACCAGGTTTATTTGGAGTGGAAACATCTCTGAGGCAAGTGGTGCTGCTTAACACAAGGAGCCAAAAGTACCTTTGCCATTGCCTCTTCCTGCCATTCCCAGATGCAGAAAGAACCACAGTATTCCCTGTGTTTCCCCTCTAGGAATGATTGCTCATGCAGGATGCATTATTTGATACCTGTTATTTACTAATGCAGTTGAACTAAAGACCAAGGCACTGCTGGACCCAGTTCACGGATATTTATTGCACCAAATCCAATCTGTAATATAGTGTCAGCCTTGTACCAAAGCAGGAGACAGTAGTATTTATGATTATTAGTACAATATTGAATCATCCTGAACCAATTACTGGTCCAATTACTGTGTCATTATTATCTTCTGAATAGGGCTTGATTTGTCTGTGATAAATATGATGCAATTAAACTACCTTTTTACATAATAAAACACTGCAGGTGTTTATTCTTAAGGGTTTACGGATACCAACAACCAATAGATTTAATTAAAAAAATCCTTGAAATAAATGTGAATTTCATTAAATTGTTCCAGCATCGGTGAATATTTTAAGACTATCTACTGAAAGATTCTCTCCCTATAATCTGTCTTAAAAGCTGTGCTAAGTGAACAAAAACAATGACTTCAGCTTTTTAATGTTTCAATAATTAATAGCATTTCTTTAAAGAACGTGTAATTGGTCTGTAGCAGTATAACTTAAGAAACAAAAAAGTTATGTGGGTCAAATTGCTATTACCACTGTGTCAGTGAGAGGGATAAATGTATGCTGGCTTAACAAAAAAATCTTATTAAATTCAAATTTTCTGCTCAATAATTTTAAATTTAATCTCACATTTTTAGCACTACGGCCATAAACATAATATTGACTTTTCTCTTGTTTGGTACTAGCAATAGGTGCAGAGCTACGTCGTGCTGGCTTTAGGTTATAAAAAGAACAGATCATTAATGTGAAATCCTACCTGGAATTATTTTGTCTCTCAATACTAAGGATGAGTAGCTATAGCTTTAGCTATAAACCAGCCTAAGTCAATGCAGTGTAGGTGTGTATAAAACTATTGCTGGGCTGTTTTATGCTGGTTTTCTGACAGGAGAGTTCCCTTCTCCATCTTTATTGTTGGACAAACATGTGGTGCAGGGTCCAAAGGAATGGTTTGTATTCCAGTGCTACCTTTTCCATCCTCCTTCCCACTGCTGTGTTCAGTACTTGTATTTGTGTGCTGTATTTGGGTTTGTCTTTTCTTTTTTCCCTGTGGATTGTGGCAGTACAGGATGTCAGGAGAAAGAGTCTTCTGGAGACAGGCCAGATGTTTGGAACTGGAAGTTTTCCTTGTGTTGGGGCAGAAAAGGCTTGAGGTTTCTTCAAACAGCACATCCAACTAAACCCAGGACATGTTGGAGCTCCTAATCAAGTCTCACAAACAGGGGTAGGAAGGGATAAGGAGAGTTCAGCAGGAAATCCAGAGGCATGGTGATTCTGACTCCCATCAAACTGGGGTCATGGACCCCTGGCTCCACAGCAGTGAAGCTCCCAGGGCTCCAGGGTCACCAACTGCTCCAAAATAACACATGAATTTGCAGATTTGCTTTTATATCTAAATCGTATTTGATCATGAGCAGCTAGATCCCTTTATATACACTTGCAGCTACCTGTCTTCTTTCAACTGAATGCGCTACAGTGAGTGCTGTGAAATGCTTTAGCACAGGATCTCTCCTGAATAATCCTTAACAGGAGCTCTTATGGCTGTGTGGAACAGCACTTCTCCACAGCTCCTGCTGGCAGCAGGGCAGGATGCACACCCCAGCTTCCCACCCTACACCCCTGGGATGTGCCTCTGTGCCTCCACAGCTTCACCCATTCCCTCCCATCCATCTTCCCTGCAGCACAGGCCAGGGTGAATGATAAAATAAAGCTTTTTCAAAAGGTTTATTAAGCAAGATGTAAGGTCAGGCTTTTAGTTGGAAGGCTGGAAATGAAAGGTTACGAGCAAAACAAATACAAACACAATCCCAGCCTAAGCTTAAACAACTGGATTCCTTTTCAATTGCTTGGTCTGGTTTCTCAGATCCTGAAGACATACTGCAGCTGTTGGGAAGCATCCTAACTTCTGTCCTAAATCCTGATCCTACAGTCAGGAACAGGCAGCTTGGCTTGCTTCCTCCTCCTCCTCTTGCTGTAGCTCTCGAGGCACATCCACACTCTTTTGATTTGAGACAGGACCTATTTTTTGGTGGAATGACCCTGCTGTAGAAACAGCACATCAGCAGTGGGTGTTTCCTCCTCCTCCCCCTCACCTCTTTGGTCAGCACCAGAGCAGATCTGTGTCTTGGAGACCAGATCTGGCTGCTCCCACCTTGGCTTTGAGATGTTTATAAAGGCCTTGGGGGATGCTGATGTCTTCAGTCCCACTTCTATCCCTCCCATCTCAGAGGCTGCCTGCTGACCATCCTCATGTATCCTTATTCCAGGTATGGAGTAACTCCTACAGCATCCTCCTTGTTTGCTATGTGGGACTGGCCCAGAGGTCTGCACTGTACCTGAAGCACTGCGCTGCCAACCCCCTTAGGGGTTTTGACACCAAAACCAGGAGAGAGAATAAAGTTTAATTACATTTTCAACTTGTTTGCAAACTAAAATCAAGACTGACTAGGGCAGAAACTTGTGGTGATAGGAGTGATTGATAGGTCAACTTTGTGCCCATTTGGGGATGTTGCTCTCTCCTGGATGATGGTGCTCTGATTTAGATTAGTCTTGCATGGATCAATAAACAGTGAAACAGAAACACGTGGAAAAGGAGAGCTAAATTATGGGGAAAAAAATAAATAACCCCCCAATGGAACGACAGTCTAATGGAAGCATCCTGGATAACTAATTCTGTTTAATTATTCCAAAGCAGCCAACACATTTGGGTTTCTAATGCAGCCTCTCTGCCACCAGGAGCACAGGTCCATGTTGGAATTCAGCACCAGTTTTTGAGGTCTTTATCCCTGGAATGCCATGTGTCTGCCATACAGCACCAGGAAGCATAGCAGGCCTCAAAGACAAAAAAGTAGTAATGGATGGGTAATTGCCCACCTTGTAAAAATTTACTGGGAACCTGATACTTGTATCATTTGTCACAAACAACTCCACAGTGTAATAATATAGGAAGTATCAGTGATGCTATAAAAAAAGTGACAGTGCAAATTACACTTCTCTTTCTGCTGAATGGTGCTAAATAGCAGGGAGTTCCCATTTCTTTATTGCCAGGATTTTGATAATTGTAGATGTACATTTGCAGGGATCAATTGATAATTTAGAACACGTGCTATCAATACTTCATTTTCTCTATATTTTTAAATGAAAGGAAGAAACCCAATTTCACAGTGGTAAGATTAAAAAACAGGAATCTCATTTTGTTTTTCTGTCTGCTGTTAAGGAAGAAAGCTCATTTCTTGCAGCATAAAGGGATATTAATGAATGCAAAGAGCATTTTCCATATTGCAGAATAAAATTTACTGTTCTAACAAAAGATATTTTATATAAATTAAGAGTTTGTTTAAAAAAAAATCGAAAATGGCAACTCAATTCTAGACAATGCTTAATTTAAACTAAGTGTTAAAATAAAAGCAATAACACTGAGAATAAATTAATGAACTACAATTAACTATATTTACAATAAGTGGTTTGGTTGGAAACACCTATTCCCTACACTGATAAAATAAAACCTGCATTCTGCAAAAGCTGAAATAAGTTAAATGAAGATGCTTTTAACAAGGTTATTACTTAAGCAGTGACAGGTTTACAGATTTTAGCACC
The DNA here is from genome assembly GCF_001604755.1 of Lepidothrix coronata. Classification (NCBI taxonomy): domain Eukaryota; kingdom Metazoa; phylum Chordata; class Aves; order Passeriformes; family Pipridae; genus Lepidothrix; species Lepidothrix coronata. The sequence goes on from NW_016690285.1 coordinate 5,461, forward strand.
ATTGGGTTTTCACAGGAGCTACAGCAAGTGCTAAAATAACACACACCTTCAGGTTCATTAAATTCACCAGTGTGATGAAATAACTGATATTTTTCTATATTACTATAGTGCCTCAAAGAACTGACTATAAATAAGATACACTAATAACAACTGTTTGCAGTGCTAAAACAATAAAATAATTCTTCCAGGCTTATATGCAAAGAAAGAAATAAGTGTAAGGCAGACTCTTAGCAGAGTTATATCTGGTGGCTTTTATTCTACTGGTTCCATGCCTTCAGCCATTTACTTATCATGGAAATGCCCTATAAAATGTTTTATCACTCATTGTGGCAGGGAGAAATTTGTTTAAAGGCTACATGAAGAGGGGGCTCCATCTCGAAATACTCTCTAATCTGGTGATTATTGGAGCGTTTCTGAAGACCAGTTTAAGCAAAGAACTGATTTTTAAAAAGGAGCATTTCAGATGATAGTAAATCCCACATTATACCCTGTTTTGGAAAGAACCAATGCTGGAAAAAAAGCAGATTTCTAATAAATCAATGGAGTCTGGCCTTTGGAGACCTGGGAGGCATATGGACAGTAATAGAGTATCTCAGGTTGTTCCGTGAACGATTCCATCTGGATGAGGGCTCAGTGTTATTCGCAGCCTCCTCCTTCTCCCCTGAAACACCTTCAATCTTCCCCTCAGCCCCTGTCTCAAATGTCAGACCACCTGGGATCCGCAGCTGTCGGGCTGAAAGCGGAGCCGGGAGCCACCGGCAGCCACAGCCCCGCTGCCATCGGGTGGGAATCAGGGAAGTTTGGGCTCTGGGGTTTGCACCAGGTGTGGTATCGAGCACCTCGTTCCCTTTTATGCAAATATGTGGTTTTAATAAATTTTATACATAAAGTCTTATTGTTGACAGGACAACGGGGAGTGGCTTTAGGGTGGAGGTCAGGTTTAGATTAGAGATTAGGAAGAAATCTGTTGCTCAGAGGGTGGGGAGGACCTGGCACAGGTTGCCCGGAGAAGCTGTGGCTGCCCCATCCCTGGAAGCATCCAAGGTGAGGTTAGATGGGGCTTGGAGCAACCTGGGCTAGTGGAATGTGTCCCTGCCTATGGCAGGGGGTGGAACCGAATGATCTTTAAGGACCCTTTCAGTGCAAACTGTTCTGTGAATCTGTGATTTTGTATACGTGTGTACACATGTATAAGTGTGTAAACATGTCTTTGCATATCTAAACAGTTGGAATAACTATTTCCAGTGCCTGGTTTTGGTCTCTATGTGGGTACAGTTGTCTCCATGCTAATGGAGAGGTAAAGCAGGAGTCACTCTGTTGCAGTCAGAGACTGTAAAACCCATGTAAATGGGGTTAACCAGCTCCAGGATGTCACAGACTCACATTTTGCAGTGCTATGTCTTTCCTCTGAGTGATTTGTAATTTTTTCCTCTAGTAGAATCATAGGAACAGAGAAACACAGGTTTTTGGTTGGATGAGTCTTAAAGACCATCTAGTCCCAACCCCCCTGCCATGGGCAGGGACACTTTGCACTAGTCCAGGTTGCTCCAAGCCCTGTCCAACCTGACCTCGAACAAAAAATCTGTAAATATGGTACTTGGGGATATGAGTTAGTGATGGGCGTGGCACTGCTGGATTAACAGTTGGACTTGATGATTTTAGAGGGCTTTTCCAACCTTAATGACTCTGTGATTCTATGAACTGTAAGCTGCTGTTTTGCTCACCCCATGGAGATGAGTGTGCAGCCCACCGTGCTCCGGGGGCATTGCTGAGGGAAGGAACTGCTGGATGCACATCTCAGGTAAGTGAGACATGAAGAGCACATTGCATCTGGGCAAAAGCCTTTTAATTTCTCCACGTAGTCCATGCACCCTTTGTATCATCTCTCAGAGAAGAGCAATATGACCATTTTATGGGTGAATATGCAGAGCCACAGCAGTATCAAATGACTTCTTAGACCTTAGGCACAGAAGAATTGTGACTGGCCCATAAATGAAAAAGATGTTTTTCATCAGAAGTTCTTTGTCTCAGAAGTTCCCCTCCCACCTGGAATTTATCCAGCCCGCACTTACCGATCTTTTGAGGAAAATGCTGGAGTTACTAATCCATTTATATCTTTTGTAAGCTGCGTGAAACTTCGGGAGCGAGTTGGGTTTGAGTGCCTGGTGGTTGTTAATAATTCATGCTTCATGTGAAAAGAAAATTGATCAGAAGCATCCTGGAGAGACCAATCTATGCTGCCTCTGTGATCAGCTGAGACACAAACTAAATGCAAGGAATGAACGGAAAGATATCGCTGAGAAAAGCTGCACAGACCCATCCCAAGCCAAGCAGTGTGACTGGAGAGGGGTGTCAAAGGGAAGAGCAGCATGGGGTCCTTTGAAGCCTGGTCATGGAGATAAGGATGTGGGAAAAGATCCTGCAGCAAAAAGTGGTCAAAAGTTCTTAAGAGGAGGACGAGAGCAGCTCCGTTTCCTGAAGGCAGCACTCCACATCAAACAGTTCTTTGTGGAAATGTTCAAAACCAACCCAAACCACCTCATCCTGGGTTAAAGATGAGCTCCAGTACCTGGGGCTGGATGGGGGGGTCAAAGGAGGAGCACTGGGGGATGTCTGTAGATGCTGAGGCTGTGCTGAAGCTGTGAGATGGACCTGTTGTGTCAAAGGTGAGAGTTTATATTTTCTCCTAAAAAAGAAAAGTGTTCAGAAAATAATCCCAAATGGACTTTGAGAAGTGTTTGCTGAGCTTTAATTTCATCCTGGATACACTGATTTATCCTTTGTTTCTCTTTGCTTTTCTTGTGTTTGAAGTAACTTCTGTTCCATTAGAACTCACATATATCTGACCCAGAAATACAAGAATTTCACAGTATCTGAGGAAATGTGAAGGAAGGTTTGCTGGAGCTTTGCAGCTGGGAATGGGGCCTCCTGCCCATTTACTCACCACAGAGGGAGCCCAGCAGAAGGATGGGCAGGTGTGAAGGAGGTTGTGCAGAGGTCACTGCAGACACCTGCTCTTTCTAGAAGTTTCTGTTTAAAGGCATGTCCTTTCTTTGGATAGGGAAGCCATCAGAGACTGGGAGAACTTTTTCTCAGATATTTTTACTACTTGTTTTAATTGTTACAATTGAATAAGCACGTGAATTAATGCTGTATTTACTTCTTGTTTTCATAAGTGAGAGCTGTATAGATATATGCAAGTACATATTTATGTGTAGTTATCAGTCTTGATACCCTACTTGTTAATGTAATTGTGTTATCTAAATTCTGTCATATTCGGTTCAGGACAGTTTCTTTAACTCTTCCTACTAGCCTGGAGTATAAGCACCTATTTCAGTGAGGTAAATCTAGAATAAATCACCATTCTTGCTTGGAAATAATGGGAAATGCTAATACTCATAGAAAAATGATATATCTGACACTGAAAAATAAAGCTAATTAATATGCTATACTGAGGTACAGTAACTGAATTATATGTTTGTACAAATTATTTTCTGTGCTGTAAAATCGTAGAATCCTAGAATGATTTGGGCTGGAAGGGACCTTAAAGATCATCTTGTTCCAAACCCTGCCAAGGGCAGGGACACCTTCCACTAGCTCAGGTTGCTCAGAGCCCCATCCAACCTGGCCTTGGACACTTCCAGGGATCCAGGGGCAGCCACAGCTTCTCTGGGCAAACTGGGCCAGGGTCTCTCCACCCTCACAGGGAAGAATTTCTCTCTAATCTAACCCTGCCCTCTGTCAGTGATGTATTTTTCCTTTGCAAACTTTGTTAAGTCTCCTGAAGTTTTTAGGTACAATTTAAATTGTGCATCTTTGAATTCTGGAAAAACATGCAGAGGTCTTCTCCATTTCCTGGTTTGATTTATTGCTTCTATGAAGGTTTATCATATCTCCATGCATTTAAATATCCTTCAGGAAGGGAATGCTCAACCCCAGTTGAGAGTCTGGTGGTTTCTGCAGTGGCTTTGCACGAGCTGTCTGGACAAAAGGACAAAGTTTCCCAGGCAACAATTTGTGGCATGAAGGTTCGAGTGAGAGGAAGTGCACTTTCCTTTGCATCACTCACGTTTCAGCCCAGAGCTTTCACACATCCCATAAGCTGCTTCGAGCCTGTGCAGTTCACAGAGTGGGGGGAAAAAAGGAATTGAAGAAGCAAAAATAAATATTGAAGCACGTAAGAATTAAATATCACCTATTCAAATAGCAATTATGCTGTTGAAAACAAGATCACCACACCTGTACAAGAAAAGACAACCAAGCCCACAACATCTGTTTGGATCCACCTGCCAAGCACCTGTTCGGCTGTTTCAATGCCATTTGATTGCTGGAGATGTAGAGGCTCTTGTGAGGTAATGAGTGATTTTACATTATGCATGATTGAAAACAGGTGTTCTAATGCTGTACAATTCTATGCATGAATAATTCAGTTTGTTTAGAGCAAGATCTTTAAAAGAAGTATGGTCTTTATTTTTTTTTTTTTATAAATATTAAGGTTATTCTCTGCAATGTATGGTGGCTGGTCTTTTCAGCAGGCTCACTGATGACCATTTTTGTGTAATTTTATGGGTAGGAAATAACACTGTGAAAGGTAAAAAAAAATAATTATACCTAAAGCACATAAGCAATGGAATTGAAAGGTTTCTTTAGCAAGGAGGGGGAAAAAAAAACCTGTCACTGTTCTAAGGGAGAAAGCCAGATGACTTTTGGCAAAGCTTGCTTCTCAACACTAACAAAACAGCCCAAGAGCTTAATTATAGAGAGGGGTGAATGTGCCTCGGGGATAAGTAAGTAGTTAGTCCATCTCTTGGTCCGAATTCCAGCTGAGTCTGAATTCGTTTAAGAATTTGGGTTGTTTTTTTCTCTCTCTTTTCCCTCATGATTATGGAAAGGTTTCTTGCACAGTTGTGTGCTTTGTGCTGACGGAAGATGCTGCAGACTCAGGTCTTTATCCGCAGACCAGTTTCCATGCTGGGAACTGCAGTATAAATCAGCCCACGCTCCTCACCGTGGAGAATTCATGCTTGGAATCATCTCCCAAAGACGAGGAAGATGTGAAAGTCAAACTGAGAGATGAAGCATCCCCTCTGCCTCTTCCCAAGGTAAGCAATGCAGCTGCCATGGCTTTGGCCCTGAGAGGTTTGAGCTGGGGTGAGATGAACTTAAGGAGCCAAAGGTTTTCCTGCCACAGCATATGTTGGTTTCTCCTTGCTGTCTCAGCTAGGCATGGAATTTAATTTAGCAACAAGGTTGCTAAATAGTAAATTAGTAAATCAGTACATTGTGGTGTCAGGTTTTATCATGGGAATGTTCTGTGGTGGACAATGTGAAATCTTGGTGAGGGCGAAGGGAGTGGAGAAAGTGAGAGGGAACAGAAGGTTTCAAATCTTCCTGCCCATTGCTGTCGATGTGACAATGAAGTGGGAAAGGAATAAAAAAGAAGAAAGAAAATGAAACTATTGTTTTGAAATGAGGAATGAACCGAGGTTTCCCAGACAGGTAGTGGATGCCTCATCCCTAGAAATATCCAAGACTGGTTTGGACAAGGCTCTGAGCAACTTGGTCTAATTGAAGATGTCCCTACTTATGACAGAGAGGTTAGACTAGATAACTTTTAAAGGTCCCTTCCAGCACAAACTGTTCTATGATTCTATGAAAGAGGCTGAAAGCAATTACTAAAGCATTCTGCAGTGCCCTGTGCTGATTAAAAGATGTTCCATGGTACCAGAACACCAGTATTACATTTCCTGATCTATAACCTGAACAGGTTTGGATCCATTGGCTGCAGAGGCTGGTGTAATAAACTTTATCATGTTATGTGGGTTCAGGAAATATAAGGAGGAAAATTCAAGAATTCATAGTAGTCAGGTGTGACCCAGGGCTTCAGTGGGTAAACAGGGGTAGCACGAACTCTGTGGCCCACACTGCTCAGGGGACATCAGGTCAGGGGTCCTGCAGGACTTAAAAGCAATGGCTCTGTGACCAAACCTGGCTAAACATGCAGACATTCGGGGGTTTAACTGAAGTGGGTCTGTAATCTTTCAGTATTTTATATACAGTAAGTTACAGGAGACTGTAAATTAGAGCTTATAATACCCTATCCATTCACATACTGACAAAGTATCTAAGGTAATCTGACCTGCTTCACAGACCATGAGAAAAAGCCTCATGTAAAGTGAAAAAGATGAATTACAGCATTTTACAGAGAGGTAGAGGAATTTGTCTCAACTCAGATATTGGGTTAATTCCCACGTCAGGCAAAAGAATGTTTCACCAGGCTTTACTTGAATAAAGTTGGGGAGGTTTAATAAATGCAGCCCTACAGGGCAAGGGATAAACCCTGCTCCCTGTCAATGGAGCCAATGACCATGACATCAGCAACATGGGTAGGAATCAAAGGGAAGGGAATAAGGGAAGAGATCTCTGAGAGAAAACAAACAACAGGGACAAAATATTGTAGGGAAAAGGTGGGGGTTTTTTTCTGAAGGGATAAGGAAGAGGAATACATCCTGGAACTCTGTGTCTGCAATAAGGAAAACATTTTCTTTTCACTGGGAGTTATTCTCCCCTCTAATAATAAGAAAATAACTTAAATCTCATCATTAAAACATGTTGGATAGGAAGGGAAATGAAAAAGGGTGATGTGGCATCTGTTGGAGTTGAAGATACCTGGCCTCCTGAGGATGAACTCTGTCCTGGTACAGATGATGGAAAATCACAGGTCTCACTGAGCAGCTGGGAGAAAGCACATTTCTGCTCCTTCCTGACTCCTTCCCACTAGTTTAGAAGCCATGATAGTGCCTGAAGGCTTCCTTCAGGTTGGTGGAGGAATTTCCTGTGACAACTCTCTTTTTTCCCCCCCTTCCCAGGAACAGTGGTTTCATAAAACACTTTATCTGATTGTTCTAAAATTATTGTTAGGGGTTACTTTCTGTTTTCCACTTTAAATCCAGCACAGGACACTCCCAGAGATACATCCTTCTTTTACCTGTGCAGCGCCTTCTCAGCAGCAGTAAGAGAAGGTTCCAGTAGCTCCTCTACCACTTTTCTAACTACTTCCACTCCCTTTCTGGGTACTGAAATAACACACTTGTTCTTGCAGTTGAATCCTGAAAAGGGGAAGGTGTGTCTTGGTCATATTCTGTTGGATATTAACTTGGTCAGGTCCTTGCAAAGAGGAAAGAAATCTTGGATTTTCTACCCTCATTTCTTTACTACACGGGCTCAGAAGGAAACAGAGTTTTCCAGAAATGAATCCCAAGGAAAATCTTCAAGAGTTTCTCATTTGTAAGCATACCTGTGTGATCCAGGGCTGTTAGGAGGTTTCCAGATGAGGCACAGAAAGATAAATGTGATATCTGCGCTGGGTATGAAAACATTTAGTTTCTGAAACCTTTTGATGGACTCAAATGGAAGTTGTTCCATAAATTGAAAGCATGTATTTACCTTTTCTATATACACCCCCTGTGATTTATTAGGTAACTGCTTCTTGTCATTATTACCCTCCGACTTACTTGACTTAGGTTTCTTTTTGAGAATTAACCAGGATTTGATGAATCATAGAATCACAGAATGGTTTGAGTTGAAAGGGACCTTAAAGCTCATCTCGTTACAACACCCTGCCAAGGGCAGGAACACCTTCCACTAGACCAGGTTGCTCCAAGACCTGGCTAACCTGGCCTTGGACACTTCCAGGGATGGGGCATCCACAACTTCTCTGGGCAACCTGTGCCAGGGCCTCACCACCCTCACAGGGTAGAATTTCTTCCTCATCTTTAATCTGAATCTACCCTTTTTCAACTCAAGATCTTTCCCCCTTGGCCTATCACTATGTACCCTTGTAAAAAGTCCCTCTCCAACCTTCTTATAGATCTCCTTTAGTTACTGGAAGGCTGTGATGAATGTACAGGAAATTTTCTATTGCTTACTGGGAGATCTAATTCTCTGATGAATCCCTGAGATTCATCTCTATTGCTGCAGCAGAGGGGACATAACAAGGTCTCTTCTCTAGGTACCAGTAATCCAGTTTCCTAAAGCAGTAGTGCACTCCTTCTAACTCACAGCTAAAATCCTGTTGAAACTGTCAAGTGTTGTTTCCACCTCTTTAATTTTGCTCTCAAACAAAACCCTTCGCTTCTTTGTATGCAGAGGCTGCTGTGGCCTGGATCTCATCTTGTCTTCTAGTAACATCTTCCAGATTTGTTTTAAACTGATTAGACACTGCTGAAGAATCAGCTCCTCTCCCCCGGACAGTACAAAGCCAAGTGTTGACAGAGCTGGCTCCTGGCCACGGGCCGCGCGATGACGCAGCATCGCATCTTCCGACAGCCCCCATTCCGTTCGGGGCAATCTGAAACATTCACACACCCTGGCAAATTAAAATCAAATAAATTACAGACTGTTAGGAGGCTGGAATTAAAAAAAAAAAAAAAAAAAAAAAGTGTCAGCTTGACCACAGAGAGTTGCTTTAATTAAAGGATTTATTCTATACGCTGGAGCAAGGAATCTGAAAGGTGTTTTTGCCCTTTTAATGTGGTTGCAGTTTCTCTCTGATTTTTGATTTTGAGAAACAGAAAATTATCCATTTTATTGGGCTACAGAGAGAAATTATGGGGAATGAGCCGAGTGACTTTAAAATTCTCTCAGTAGGAGTAGAAAAGGAGGGAGATGCTTGTACTTCCTTACTTAAATAGCTTCCAGTGCAGTTTAGACACAGGGGTACTGGTTTCTGGGTCCCATCAGAGCACAGGGATGTATTTAAGTCACTAGGATCATATATATTGCCACCATCTAGGTTCTTTTTTGGGTGGACATCATCCTTCCTTTAAGTATGAGGAGGAAAGACAGAAGGTCACAGTAGCAAATACTATTTCTGAGATTCATTTGTCCCTAAAGGTTAATAAAGCTCATCAAGAAATACACTGAAATGAGGCAAAGTTAGCTCTAACATTTGAGTCTTCCCATCACAGTGTCCTAAGAGATGTCCTGTGGTTTGACACATAATTAATATGTTTATTTATCTTAGCTTGCTTTTTTAACATCCATCACCATATTAGCGAAATATAAACATTTCATCCTGTTTCGTAAAGAGCCCTTGGTCCATTTTATTGCAACAGTTACTTTCCCAGCTCTCACCAGTGACACAGACTAGATGCCTGCAAAAAAACCCCCGAAATTTCTGCAATTTTCTCACCACTTTTGCTGGAAGCTGCGTTATGTTTACAAACTTGTGGAAAATGTGCCTTTTTTTGCATCCTTTGAGTGTCATGGGAACACAAGCTGAGGTCTGATCCAGTAGCACTGCTCAGAGCTGCCTGGTGCTTCTTGGGGGTCCCATAATCCACCCACGAGGTTGTTCCAGAGTGCAGCTTAAGGTTACACACTGTTTGCCAGCATCCAAGATCCCAAACACGTTTGCAATCAACCTGGCTCCAGTATTAAAGTCTGACAATTTTTCTGACAAATATAGCTAATATTTTTATTTGTTTGTGTTAAAGCATTAAAATGTCCTCTTGACTCTAAATTATACAGTTTTAAACTTATGGGATGCTCAAGGAATATTTGTTGGAATTATTGACTTTAGCTTATGCTGTTTGTAACTCACTTTTTATAGACTTGACTGGTCAGGTAATTTCCACAGCATTGTTTTTGGCTCCTTAACTGGATCCCATCCAAGTATACAAAGTGCTTCTACAGAGATAATGGAGCACATTCCAGCATCCTGTGAAATGTCAGCTATATATCTGGTGTTAGATGTGTGCAGATAACCTGGGTAGAGCTGCCAGATGCTGTAATTTCTTGCTTGGGAGTACCAAACACCCTGAAGATACCAAGACAATTCTGCCAAAAAAAGGAAAGAAAATTTAAAGCAAAAAGTAAGAAGCGTGAGAAAGATAAAGCAGCCAAACCCTGCAGTTTGATGCTTAAAATGTGGGGTTTACCTCTATTTACTCATAGGAAAAGTAAATGCAACACTATTAATTTATACCAACGGTGAGGTGGTTGATGCAACAAACTTCCATCGTGAAAAGTATTAAATCATTTTTCTTGAGGAAATGTTTAAATCCAATATTAAAAAAAAAACCAAAACAACAAAAAAACTACAAATGTAACTCTTATCTGAGTCTAATCAGCTGAGAAAAGCACGATGATAAAATAAGATGTAGCAGAAGCATAAATTGAAAATGGGAAATAATGTTTTTTAAAAAAGTACTTTTATTGTATCATACATTTATATCATGCAATAATACTTCTTTAAAAGGGGCTTCTGTAACAAGTAGGTCTCAGAGGTGTTTGATTTGGGCTTTCTAACCTTCTTGGGTGTTAGACTAGAGATCTCCACAGGTCCCTTTCACCCCTAACTGTTCTGTGATTCTCTGATTCTCCTTTGAGGATATTTGTGAATGTTATTCCTGAGTGTTCAGAGATTTCTCTGCTTTTCATTATCTTATTTTTTTTATTTTTTTATTTATTTTTTTTTTTTTAACGAGGGCCAGAACCGTGTGCCTGATTCTCTGTGATATATTCACACGGGAGGTATTCTGGAACCGGCCAAGGACACAGCGTTTACAAGAAGGTCCTGACAAGCATCCAAAAGTCTTTGCTGGAGCTTCCATCTTAGATGACCCCACGGAATGTGAGAAAGCTTTCTTTGAGGGGAATGGCATCTTCTGGCCAGAGCTACATCCAGAAATTCTGCTGTGCTTAACTCGTCCCTGAAATGCCCAGTGAAAATGAATTTAAGGGTGGAGGTAGGAATGACATATTCGTGTTTTCTCAAGGAAGATACCAGGAGAGGCCTCAATTTTTTGCTGCTCTGATTTTTTCCTGCTCACAGAACTACCTCTCTGATAAACAGGGTTTCTGAGAAGATCATTTGGATGTTTGAGCCCCTCATCCTGGAAAAATCAAAGGAATTTAGGTCATCTTCCTCGCTTGACTTAAAAATAGCTCCAGTTAACGGCATTTGGAAAGCCTATCGCTTTCAGTACAGTCTTCCACTTGTGAAGGGGGCAAAGTTTATAATTTTGGGTGGAAACCATGTGAAAGTTAGCTGGTTCATCAGGGTTTTGTTTTGACTTTTTTTGGATTTGCTCAAAATCAAAAGTCAAAATGAAACTCGGGGGATGTGAACCCGCTTGAATCAAAACCAAGGGAGAGATGTGCCAGATCTCCCATGAACCAAAAAACCACTGGGTTCTCACAGTTCTCATCCAGACAAAAATGCACAAATATAAATCAAATATCCTCTCTCTTGCTCCTCGTAGCTTTCAGGGCAACAACAGAGAATATTAAAAAGATCTGCTCAGTTTTGCAGCAGCAAGTACCAAAATATCCTGTGATCATCCGATAGCTGGCAGTTAATATCCTGATCTATTCTCTTTAGTCAGTAATCCAACCCTTTCCAGCTCACACTTGGCGTTGGCAGGCACAGCATAACCCCTCAACATCTTCCTTGGTTGTACAGTTTCACAAGGAAGACTCTGTACAATTCAAAGTCCTTTACATCCCTGCTCGAGGAGCCAAGGAGGGAGATGGATTTGCAATTATATGAAAACTGCAAGCAGCATGATCACTACAAAGACAGGACGCTTAGCCAGCCTATGACGAACTGGAGTACTGAGAAAAATATTTAATGATATTTTTCCCTGTAGTTCACCTTGTTTGAGAACAAACCACGGCTCAGAAATGAGAGCAGAAAAAAAAATAAATATTAAAAATCAATGTTTTGCGGTACCATCACTCACTGTGCACCAAACAGTTTCTAAAGCCATAAAAAGAAAAAGTGCTGCTCATGGAAGAACAGCAAAGGTTTCGTTTGTAACTAAGACACACTTGTTTGTAATAACATGTGTGCTTTTAAATGCTGCCAAGTTGCTGAGGCTATCTCTCTTAAATACAAATCTTGAAATATGTAAGTGTTAAAAAAAACAAGGTAATGTTCAAGAAACGTCAAAGAAAAAAAACCCCTTTGATCAGATGGTTAAAATCCAGTCAAACCAAAGACAACCTGTTTATGACCTTTCTATGCTAAAAGCTAAAAATGTCGTTTTTTTTTTCCACAAGATTAATTGCCATCACTTTGGGAGTAGTGAGCTGGACATTATTATATGATGTCAATTAATGATTAAAAAAAAGGTGGTTTGCAAATGTAGCGCCACGGTCCCTGGTGCATTACATCATTTCTCAAAGATCTTAACACGTGATAAGCAAAGAACATTTTAACCTAAAAGTCTGAGTGTTACAACCTCGTTTTTGTTGTAACACCCTACGCACAACCTTTTGGCCTTGAAGTCACTTGCAATAAAATTAAGAAGTCAAAAAGAAAAGGAAAAATAACCTCTTAGGAGGAGAAGACACCCTCCTGTTCTGCTGTCTAAGTGTTACTGCCATGGAATGAGTCACTATATACGTTTGAAAACTTGGTGTAGATCTGAGTGTGTGCTCTGTTCTCGGCAAGATCTATCCTCCAGATCTCCTGCTCCGAGCCCTGAGGTTGCTGTGATTCAGGTATTATAAACTGGATAATGAGTTATCTCTGCCAGAGCGCCTCTGAAGTGTCATATGCTGAACAAAATCACTCTGCACTTGCCCAGGCTCTGCTCTCCCAGATGGGGTGACTGTGATCATTTATGGGCCTTAGTGAATCCGCTGCAATATTTAGAGGGGGTTTTACCTGTTTTCTGCAGCTCCTCCTGTCACAACCTCCCTTTGCAGCAAGTTTGATTTCTTTGTCAGTGACATTCATTTTCCTGAGAGCTCTTCTCCACTTTCAGCATCAAAACACTGTCGAGGCTCCTTTGTAAATGAACGATCCGCATTTAAAATACCTTTGTAATAATAAATACCACATGAACATATGTATCAAGCAAAGGATTTCAATTTTGATGACACTTGCTTCTCAAGAACAGACATTCTGGGAGAAAAAAACGTTGCCAGCCCCAAATTGATTGACATTTGTTTACTTAACTCTCTCTTCTTGAAAGTCTGCACACCTATTTCAACCTTGAACAGTTTCCAACTGTGGTATACTGGAACATTTTTTCATTTATTAAGTTCAGTGTTGCCAACCCAAACAAAGAGTAATCAGTGATGATCCAAGCAGACCAAGCTGTCTAGCACCATACAATGTATCTGCATGCTAATTTTCAAATTCCCTCACATTTCCAGAGAACTAATGGGATCATTTTCATTCTGTTACAGCAACTCAACAGTTACTGAATCACCATCTGTGTTTTCGTTAACCTGAATCAGATATAAATTCTGTTATTGCAAGGTAGAGCAGCTTGTTTAATGATTCTTAATCTTTTCTTTAATTAAATCATGCAGCCAACCTGAAAAATCTATCTTAATGCAAATTAGGAGCTTTTTTGGCATTCGCTTACAGTAATGCACTAATAAGGTTAATTTATGAAGGTTCTCTTCCAGTCTGTACAGATGATATTTGTTCGCTGCATATTTTTAGCATATTGTCCCTTTTTGTAATATTTAAAAAAATAATAATAAAAAAAAATGCTTATTTTCACCCGCACAAAAGAGGGAGGCCGTGATCTGCTTATTGTTTATTAGAAAGTTAGAGCACAGAAAATGAAAATCCGCCTTTCCCTTCTGCGAGTATCAGGCAATGAGGATGCAAAGGCACAATTCGGGGACCTATTGAATTAAAGGGCCTCGGACGAGCACTTTCCTGCCTTTGGCTGCTGGAGAAAATCAGGCCCCTTGCTCTGATCATCATCTTGAAGATATCAGGGGAGATAGTTTTTCTAAACCCCTTTTTATTTTAATTTTTTTTTTTTCTTGTAGGTGTGAATGAATACTTTAAGGAGTAAATAATTTTTGTGAACTAAGCCTGAATACATTTCTCAGTTGCACAATTTCTTCAGCTCTGGGCTCTGATGATCTCAGTTAAGAAAATCTCTGTCTTTGTGAGCATTCCTCCCAACTACAAAATGACTTGAAATCTGTTCAAGTTGCTGAGTAAAGAGTAAACTTTTTTTTAAATGTCTTTTTTTTTTTTATCAGGAGGCTGCAGATTCCTGAAATCGGGGATTCTTTTCATAGAAATTCGCCCGTTCGGGTTAGGAATGATTTATTTTATTTTATTTTGCAGTTCTAGGAAAGGACTCCTCATCTTAGCTAGAAACTATGAGAGTTCATTTCTCTTTGGAATGAGGATTTCCAAAGCTCGGTGGCAGTGAGGGCAGGCTGGTGGGAAGGGGGACACCCATCTTCACCTTCCTTACCCCAGCTCTGCCTTGTCCTACTCCTTTCTGTCTTTCCAGTTGGACTCACTCCATACCTGGCTCTGTTAACTCTTTACACAGCCCAAGACTGGAGCTTTTGCCCAAGGGTGAGGGAATTACCAGAGTTCTGTGTTTAATTAAAGCAAATAACACCATGGAACAGCTTTGGGATGGGTGAGTGAGAGAAACCTTCCTTCAAGTTCCCAGTAGCAGGGACTGGAAACAACATCTCACGCTATCCATGCAATGATTCCTGGCTTGTTAAGAATTCTACTGTGGCTGTTTTCCTCTGATTTTAGGAATTTTGCTTTGTCCACGCTCACAGGGGTTTCTGCATCCATGGAATTTGGGATATGGGACTTTTTCACCTTCTTTTCCCCCTCCCTTCAGCTTGGAAAACTGTTTTCCAGCCATTGGTAGTCCTTTTTGTGTAATATTAGCACAGCAAGAATGACAAGTAATTGTTTTCCTCCCCATTTAATTGTACCTATGTGTTCTTAGGTCTATTACATGCTTCGCTTCATGCTTCACCTACTTTTAAAATAAGCAGATAAATGAATATCAGCATAAGACTATTTTAATACAAAACTAGGGTCTTGTACTACATCTTCTTTAAAAGCTGCGTATATAAAAAAATGTTAAAAAAGACAAATAAAGCCATAAAAGAACAAAAATCTAAAAGAAAATTACGGATTTTAAATTTTGGACTCTTTCCTGGGAAAAAAATATAGACCAATTTTTTTTCTCCCCTACATCAGCAATACTTAAAAATACCTGACACACTTCTTAGTTCCTTTAAGAGTGGGAGAAAAGGAATATTTGACAGTTTCATCCTATAAAGCAATATTGGATCAATCTTCAGTGTCCTTTTCTTCTCTGTGTTCTCCTCATTTTATTGTTTTCTCCTAATTTTAATTGCTTCTCCTGTACTTCACAGAAGGGTGACCAGTCTCTGGGGGACAGGGCAACACTTGACATCATCAGTGTTTTCCTTACCTCAATTAAAATCACTTTCTCAGATATTAGAGCAATGCTATGCTCAAATAACTGAGTTATTAAACTAACTCCTAATGAAAGCTCTCCACGAGGAACCCCAAAAATCAGAAACTGAGCTACTGAATCACGAAGACCTTTGCTAAAAGGCCACCATGAGACAAGTAGGGATGAAGGCTGTAGCATCCAATGGAGACTTGTCCACCACACAGGAGGAAAGGGAAAGAACATGATCCCATTTGACACTAAAAATCTTGCTGGGTTAATTACCACCTCACTATGAAGAGAAATTAAGGCAGAGAGGGCATTCTCATGATGACAACCTTTACCCAGTGGCAAACTTTGCATTTTCCCAAGGCTGGAGACAATTTAGCCCTGACAAACCCAATCAGTGATACACAGGCATAACCTCCAGAGATAAGCTCAAATTTTTTAGGAGACACAGGGCAAAAGATGGACTGCAGTAGGTCACTATTAAAATATTTGCAGTGTAACTTGGCCAGTGCTGAAATGGCACGATCAGCCTGAAGTCACATCAAGGTCTCCTGGTATTTGAACATTTCCCCAATAGCCTTGTGCAGTAAAGTGTTAAGTCCTCCTGAGCATTTTATGTATTTAAGGCAGTAACTTTAAAATAAAGAATTGTAATCTTAGAGCAAAGCTGCTATTTTGAGAATTTTAAGCCATTATTGACTCCTGTCAGATCAGTTTCTGGACTTATTGACTTAAGAAGTAAATATAGACTGAGAGAAAGCGAGGTCAAGTCAATATTTATCTTGCAGATCAATACATTTTGATACTAACCAAAAATTAAGCTCAATACATGCATATATTATATGCAACAAGGTTAGGAGAGATCCATTCAGAAAATTTGTCAATTTGAAATTTCCCCACGGAATCCAACCTTTCGGGTTCAATTTCCATTAGAAAGTCTGTCCCTTTAAGTGACAGTGATCCCAACCCTTTGTCATCCAATTGGGTGTTCATACAGCAGCTGAGTAGGAGCAAAAGAGAAAGGGAAGAAAAACAAAGGGACAATAAGTTGGTGATAAGAGTTGGGTTACGGTATTGGGAAGAGGCAGGTCGGTTATGAAGGCATATGGGGACTAAAGCAATATAGAATGTGATATATGTAATATTTCAATGTGATTTATGCAATACTGTACCTTCAAGGGCTGGTTGGACAGGGCTTGGAGCAACCTGGGCTGGTGGGAGGTGTCCCTGCCCATGGCAGGGGGTGGAAGGAGATGGTCTTTAAAGTCCCTCCCAACACAAACTTTTCTGATTCTATGATGATCCTAAATATGAAGAAAAGATGGAAAAATGTGGAGCTGGACTTGCAGCAAGATGTGGTACCAGCTTCTAAATACAGGGGTCAGGAGTTTCTGAGTGGGATGCAGCAATGGTTTGAATGGTTTAAATTAGTGAGTTTTCTGTAAGGATTGAATTGATATTTCCTGGTGAAGGGAAAAGCATTTGTGAAGTACATAAACATTTGAAAAGTCTAAAAAAGCAGAAACCAAGTAATTTACTGTTTAATGCTCCCACTTTACAGTAAGACAAGAAGAGGGCAACTTTGCCATCCACAGTCTGACACAGCATGGGTAGAAATTGTATGTGAGGTGTTAATTTTGTCAAGCATCACTGTCCCATCCCTGGAAGTGTCCAGGGCCAGGTTGGATGGGGCTGGGAGCAGCCTGGTCTAGTGGAAGGTGTCCCTGCCCATGGCAGGGCACTGGAATGAGATGGGCTTTCAAGTCCCTTCTAATTCCAGTCTGTGATTCTCTCCTTCTAGGATCTCTACAAAAGCCACATCCCAGGGCAGTGGCAGGAGCACTTCTTTCTCCTTTGTCCCCCTTTTTCACAGGATCACAGCTGTCCCATGCTGGCCCAGCAGAGGAGTGAGCTCTGAACTATGTGTTGATCTCCTCACCTGCCCAGGACCAGACACAATTTCTTCCTGCTCCATCCTCCTGACTGGTTTCCCCTTTGGAGGACATTTTCCTGCACATCTTTTAAGCTATGAAACTACCCTTTGGGGAAGACATGTGCTCTAGTGAAATGAATTTCAAACATGTGTCAGGATATGTGGGAAACACTTTCGAGAGGCCTTTCTCTCTTTTATTATTTTTTCCTTTCCTTTTCTCTCCCTGCTTTTTTTCCCTTCTTTTTTTATTTCCTACTTTTTTTTTCCCTTCTTGTATCCCTTTTTTATATTTTTTCCCTTCTTTTTTTCTCTTTTTATTTTTTTACTCTTTTTTTCCCCTCCTTTTTTTTTTTTTTTTTTGTTCCTTCATCCTCCCCCCTCCTCGCCCCCCTCCCCCCCCAAAGCTTCAAATCACAGCCCTGGATGCATTTGCACCCCAGATAACAGCAGTGACCTTACATTTACATAGCACCTATCACCCCAAAGGATCTCCAAACACTTTGCAAATTTAGCACAAGCTGCTCTCCACACTTGGAAATCCCTTCACCTACTGCTGGAGCTCAGTCAGCTCCTGCTGAGAGGACCAGCACCTGCTTAGCAGCACTCACAACACTCCCCAACAACTGAGGCAATGGAGGAAACCTTCTCCAAATAAAACTCCAGCAAGAGTTTAGACAGGCTGAGTGTAATTTTCAGATTGGAATTTGGCCAGAGCACTGCAGGTATGGTGGATACTTTCCCTGAAAAAGCTGGGAGTGCATGATCAGAAGGAAAGGGCTTAAAAATGAGTGAAAGATTCTTGGTTTTTCAAAAAAACGCTGTTCTTGTGGCTCATGTGGAAAAAATATGTTGTAAAAATAAAACCTGTGTGGCTGTGCAACAGCCTTCCTTAGAGGTAATTTCAGAGTGAGTGAAGATGATAAAATGATATATTAATTGGTAGAATATGATTTCATTTGAAATAAAGTGGCGAATCTCACCAAATTTAGCTCCACAAATGCAGCAAAGTGTATTCCTCATCCAGCATAAAAAGGTGCCATTTGTTTGATATCGGTTTGATGAATTATTAATTTTATCACAGCTAAGATGACAGCTAATATTAGAACATTGAATTATTAATTTTCAAACTTGGCAATAAAAAAGCAGAACAAACACAAATTGAGACACATTTTAGGTGTGAGGTGACTCGCTCACTTAATCTGTTTGAGAAAACAAAACCGCAGAGACAGAGATTTAAATCTTGCCAAGCAACTGCTTTTACTTTCAAACCTCAGGTATGATTTTTAGCTTTACTTTAAAAATAGTATTCCCTAACTACTCTAATGAACTATGCATATTGGATGTCATTCACCTCCTCTGCTTGCCAGCCAAAATGGGCTCTCTGTGTAATTTTTATGGCTGTTGGATAGTTTTTTGGGGTACTTAGGCCAAGGTATAATAAGGAAACATGAAACTCAGGTACAGTAGTCATCTTATTTTTTAGGATGAGCAGGTTGAAAAATGCAAGGGAATATATTTGATTTCTTCTTTTTCTCCTCTTCTTTCCTGCTGTTTTTTTTTTTCACCACTGCTTGTCATGTGGCACAGGGTAAATAAGCACTTCAGGGCTTGTTTCCTTAAAACTGTTTCTGTGAGGTTTCAGCCTTAAGAGCCAGCACAGGATTTATCTGGCTCCACTCCTGCCCTACAGGCTAATACTGATTTTCCTGTCAAATGTCTCCTTTGCAAATATTCTTCCTTCCCAACTCTCCAAATGAAGATGGGAGCTTTGAAGTCTTTCTTATTCCATGGTAAAAGAGTCAACAAAACATTTCCAAGTGTCATACCTTCTTATTATTTTGAGAAGCCGCTTCAGTGCTGCCCCTGAACATGGATAAGGGTCTGAAAATGAGCACAACTTGTGTCCATCAGGGATTCTTAGCATAGGTGGATTTTTGAGGGCAGTATTCCCAAGCCAAAGAAGAGAAACAGCTGTCTGTCCCCAAGCCTCATTGGGAATTAATCCAGCTCAAAGCTGGATTAACTTCTATTAAAAAAAAAAAAGGCCACAAACTTGTATTCCACTGCCACATATGTCAATTATTTAGACTACAAATATTAGGCAGGGCTGACTGGTTGGGTACTAAAGAGAGACTGATTTAAATCACTTATTTTTATCCTGCTGACAAAATGGGGTGGGGGATAAAAAGCATCTGTCACCCATCTGAGTTTGGTGAGAGGCCATGTGAGGAGTGCAGGAGGGTGCAGGAATGTCGCTGGGCAGCTCTGGTGGAGCACAAAGTGTGAGCACCGAGGGCACAGCAGCCCAGCTGTGCCCAGGAGGGGGCTGCTCAGGGCCCTGTGGTGGGGCATGAGCACACCTGGCTGCTGGAAAAGGGATGAAAGAGGAGCTGAGATGGGAAAGGAAGGGATGCTGGACACTGAAGGGAGCTTGTTTGATCTCCTTGCTGCTGCCAGGGTGATTATTGCTGTGCTCAGAGTGGGAGGGGAGGGCTCAGAGCTGGAACCTACGTAGTCTTTAAAATACAGCTTGCATGGGAAGGCCAAAATGAACAAAATTAAACTCACTCCGACTGAGTGAGCCTGTTTATTGCTTAAATGAACTTTAACGTACTGTGTGCTCATCTGAGAATTATAGCAGGGACAACAGCAGTTAGAGGGTTCAGAAGCTTTGCAGGTACAGTTATGACCTGCAGTGCAGGTGTGATGGGAGTTAAAGATAACATCTGCTCCAGTTGTGTGAACACACAGCAAAACCCAAACCACTGGCTGAAGCTTTTGCTACAACTACAGATCAAGGGGAGAATGAAATTCTTCTTGGTGCCCTCCCAAGGAATGTATTTGCCAATGTCCCTCTTGCAGGGAGGTGGTGGAGATAAAGCTCCTCTCTAAGATTAATTTTTTCATGCACCTCTACTTCATTCTGTCACCTTTGAAAAGAAAACCAGATCTTTTCTCTTTCTTTTCTTTTTTTTCTTTTTTCTTTTTTCTTTTTTCTTTTTTCTTTTTTCTTTTTTCTTTTTTCTTTTTTCTTTTTTC
>NW_016690285.1:25816-123569 GCF_001604755.1 Lepidothrix coronata
TCCTCTTCCTCTTCCTCTTCCTCTTCCTCTTCCTCTTCCTCTTCCTCTTCCTCTTCCTCTTCCTCTTCCTCTTCCTCTTCCTCTTCCTGTTCTTTAGGGTTTTTTTATTATTTGAGTTTTATTTGTTTGCTTTCCATTTCAATGAGGCATTCAGAGGTCAGGCATCTGCCACGGGCAGAGAATTGATCCACGGGTGTGTTTCATTCATTCTTGGTTCACATGCTCATGCACAACACAATCTTTTTTTTTTTTCCCCATGCAAAACCAGCAGAGTTTGTAATAAGTACAAACCCCCAAAACACAGTTGGTCATATCAGACTGAGTTTCAAGATCTGCCTGACTGTGCTCAGTCAGCTCCACTCTGGGTTTGTACACTCTGGTGGTCATTACATTCCCCAAAATATCAGCATCTGCTGTAAAACAGCCATTTTCCTGATGGATCCCAAAATCTTTTTGAGGGTTCTCCTTTCCCTGACCTATCCTAATAGGAAGAGCCAAAAAGAATTAAAAGATAACCCACTCCTTCCACCTTTTAGAGGTGATTCTTAGTGTGTGGGTTTGAATTTCTCTGGTTTCACACATTGCTGGTTATGTTGCCTATTATAAAGGATTCAGTAAGACACACTTTCTCCCAGTGGTATTTTATTTTGACACATCTCAAAGGAAAATACAGTTCATTATTTTATACAAGATTCAAATATGTTGTCACCTGGTTTTCATGCATTAAAATGTGACTCATTTTTTGCTGTAGGTATATGAAAAAGCAGCATGAGCCTATAATAAGCTTATTTAGTAATTTATTTATGTATTTTTTGGTCATCCAAAAAGGGGGCAAATGTCAGGAATTGTCTTCTTTTGAATGTCTTTGTGTTCAGAATGCAAGTCCTCCCTTGTCTGGTCCTGTATTCTTTATCTTCATGGTTTGGCTCTCCAGAGGCATATTTAAATTGTCATAAATGTAGGAAAACTTTTCAGGGAAAAACACTCAGAGACCTTGTTTATTTAAGTTTTAAAAATATTATTTATCATGCCCTGTAAAATATCATGTATCAACCCTCTGGGGACAGGGCAGCCTTTTCAAATCAGTCATAAGCTGAAACTTTATACAAGATGCAAATTAGGAGCTTGATTAAACGAAACCTAGTGTTCAGTCTGTGTCTGGTGAAGTTTCTGTAGGCACAGCAGCAATTAACGTGGGGCCAGCTAAGCAAATCTGTTGTGAACACGTTTCACTTTATGCAATGTATACACACAAAGTATGAAATTTTGGCCCAGGTGGATGTGCCAGTCTGTTGAGATTACCTGATCCAGGAGATGCTTTAAATTATGGAAACCACAAGAGATCAATACTTCTCCAAACGTCTCTGGCACATCGAATAGAATTAAAAAAAGAAATAAATATAAGTTTTCAAGGTTTCAGAAATATCCAATCCCCATCTGAAAAAGGAGTCCATTTGAGCTCTTGATTAACCAGAACCAACATTGGAGAGGTGGCCTCTGATCTCCATGTTTAAATTTCAGTCTTGGAACAGACTGAAGAGGCCGGATTTAAAGTCTGGATTTTGTTTCACTTGCAGTAGAACGGAAGAGCTGCCAAGCTCAGGCACCACCAGTGCTTTGTGGAAGCCGACATATGAATTTGTTCTACAAATGTGCCAGGGACACCCTGATCCAACAGTCAGATCACTTCCAGAAGACACAGAGTTACATCTCTGAGCTGACTCCCAGTTCTTATTACCACCCATTAAGAGAAAAATTCTGCATAAAGCAAACCAGGTAATTAATTACAGCACTGAGTGGTATCCCCTGGAAAAAGTCTTATCTTCAAATATATAAAAATAAATAAAAATAAACTAAAATATCCCAACACGTCAAACAAAGAAGGTCTCACTCCTCTCATGGGCTCTTGGGGACTTGAAGTTGCAGGTGGGTTTTGGGGTTTTGTGCTTGACTAAGGTGGGACAGAAGTAACTGAGATGAGTTTTGGTTGCAGGAAAGAAGAGAAGGAATGTCTGTGGGAAGGATGGAAAGGACAACAGGAGGAAAGAGATAAGCAACTACATTAACTTCATCTGAGAATAAGTAAGACATTTCCATTGTGGTGGGAAACCTCTGCAGATTTATTGTATGAAAGGACATTTTTAGCCCTTTTTGTCTTTTTTGTATTTTTTAAAAAGTATTAATTATCGTGTATCGTGACACACAGTTCCTTTTTTGCACTTCTGTTAAAGACCACTAACTTTAAGGTCTGCTCTCTTAACTATCTTTCTATTCCTGGATCTAACCTGCTGATAGCAGAACATGTTGTTGGAAAAGGAGGTCCCAAGGGAAAACACCATAAAAAAGGAAATATATAAGTTAAGAAATACTAGTAACTGTGATGTGATATCATTTATGCTTTATTTCTGAATGGATCAGAGGAAGCCTGCCTGTCAAAAGGAAAAGGATACGAGAATGAACACTGCCAGAAAATATTACATTAAAAAATTTCTCCTTCTCTGGGATGAATATAGCAGAGTAAAAGTGTTCCTACAGAAGAAAAAAAAAAAAGATAAATTATGTGTTGATTTTAAGTGCAGTGTGAGAATGAAGGAAATACGAGCTGCAGAGAGATACAAAGAGGAATGGTGTGATGGGTTCAGGCTGGGGTGGTGTTTCACACAGTTGGGGAAGAGAGGTGGAGGGAAAAAATGGGGATCTGCTGCATCCTGAGCCATCAGCCATGGGGGAAGTTTTCCCACAGTGCCACTCATTTACTATCCTGTGAGGAACTGAATGAAAATTATCCTTTAGACAGAAAGGAGTAACATTCTTCTCCTCATTCTTCTTCATCAGCCCCTTCCTTTTCCTGGTAAATCTTCTCCAATTCCTTTTGTACCTGAAGGTGATGGAAAAAGAAGAGACAACCCCTATTGGCCTTCTGGACCCCACTGCCTTCAGCAGCCCAAGGACTTGTAGATCCATTTTACAAACAAATAAAGCCATATAAGTTTAGATGTTTCTTATTCATCCAAACTATACATAATTCAAGGTAATGTCTAACAACTGGTAGTGGTATTATTTCACCTACCATGGATTTATCCTTGCAGTGGAACTGAAAACTCTGAGCATCCTGTTCCACAAGTGCCATACTTAAAGAAAAGAAAATCCTTTTTTTACTTTTCATGGAATCACAGAATGGTTTGGGTGGGAAGGGACCTTTAAAGGCCATCTATTCCAACCCCCTGCCATGGGCAGAGACACCTTCCACTAGCCCAGGTTGCTCCAACCTGGCTTTGGACACTTCCAGGGATCCAGAGGCAGCCACAGCTTCTCTGGGCAACCTGTGCCAGGGCCTCACCACCCTTACAGCCAAGAATTGTTTCCTAATCTCTAACCTAACCCTGCCCCTGTCCTGCCATTACAGAACCTTTTCCAAAGTCCTTCAAGGCCTTATCCAAGGCACGGACAAGGAATGGTTGGCAGCTGTCCCACTGCTGGGAGCTGGAGGAGCTCAGGGGACAAGGTAACCATCTCCTTACCAGCCTGTCTCTCCAAAGGCAACAAAAAGCAGTAGAAGCAGCAGAGAGGATGAACAAGTTTTCCTTTAATGTAAATTTGTTCTGTCTCTTTTTTTTTCTTTTTCTTTTTTTTTCTACTTCTTTTTCCCTTTCTTTTGCAGTTGCAAATGTTTTGAGAATCCATCATTTTCCCAGGTTGATGGGAAGACCCTGGTGACCCAGCTGTGAGTCACGATTCCCAGCTGGGTGGCTCTGAAAAGAGACAAGAAGCTCGGATGTGTCCCTGATCCCCCACCAGCACAGGCCAGGAACATCTGTCTGCTCCTTCCTTTCCTTCAGACAGTCCCAAGGAGGAGGCAGGCAGGCAAGTAGGAATATGAAAGGCAAGGGATCAACTGGCCGTGTTGTATTAGCCAACTTAAATAATTCTTCTTGGCTGTGGAAACAGTCTTCCCATCCAAAGCTGTGCTTTTTTTTTTTTTTTTTCTCCTTTCCTTTTTATTTTTTCCCCAAACAGGAACAATTTATTTCCACTTTTGGGCAGGTTTCTTGGCCAAGGGTGAGCTCTCCCTGTTGCCTCTTCCCGGTGTCCCCCAGGTGACCTTACAAAGTGCCTCAGGGACCCAACTTTAGTGAATAGCAAAATCAAAATATGCAAATGGAGCTGAGATTATTACATATATAATCACGAAAACATTTTTCCTGCACTATTGCCTGTGCCCAGCTTCCTGCCCTACTGCTCTGAGTGCCTCTGTGCTGTCTATAGCTGTTAAGCTGAAGCACCCGAGGATGGCTCTGAAGCAGGAAGAGAGTTTTCAATCTGCAGGATGGTTTTCCAGACACTTTCTTTCCCATTCTCCTCAAGATAGTTGCCGTTCCTCCGGATTTCACTGTTATTATTTGGATGTCTCTGCTTCAGAGGGAAGGGGGGATGAATGGCTCGTTCAGCCTCTTCAGTCCACTCTAGTTCTATTTTAGTTTGAGCAGCCTGTGCTACTTTGAGAGACGGGAGCAGTTCATGCCAATAACTCAATCTTTCTGCAAAGTTCAGCATCTCAGGCTGAAAAAAAAAACCACCTTAAAATAAAACTACACAATGCAGGCAGCTGAGTCTTACAGTCAGGTCCAGGTGATTGAAAGTTTACATCCTGAGTCATAGAATCCTAGAATGGTTTGGGTTGGGAAGACCTAAAAGACCACCTAGTTCCAGCCCCTGCTGTGGGCAAGGACACCTTCCGCTAGATCAGGTTGCTCCAAACCCCATCCTTGCCCTAATTTGGCTTTTCCTGGCTTTCTTCCTTCAAAGTAGAAGTGATGAAATTCATTTGGGCATTTTAGTGAATGAAAGGATGCATAATGAGTCAGGAAATCCTACTCACCTTAGCAGTTAAACAGATGTTTGAAGTCTGAAGCCTGAAGTCTCCGTACAGCCAGCGAGGAAAAGTGTGGGATGCTGATGACAGATGTGGAGGAACACTTATCTGAAAACATGTATTTTTATTCTGATATACACCTCAGTTTTGTTCCTTTCGTTTTTAATGCTATGTGCAGTATTTTAAGGCATATGTAACCGGTAAAACCCCGAACTCTATCATTAAACACCAAAACAATATTTTCCATTTTAAATCTGTAAAGGAAAAAAACCCAACAACTTAGCTTTTGAGATTAATTCAGTTTTCACAATTTTTATATGGTTTTGCAAAGTATTTTTTTATACAGCCTCAAGGAATGATCAATTTGCACTGCAAGTCTTTTGTATCAGCCCATACAAGAGCACTCCCTGTGCTATTCCATCGTGGAGCGAAGCGGAAGCGTCCCCTGGGCTGTGGAGCAAGTGGAGAGGAAGTGTCATCCACAATATCTGAACAATGAACAGAGCACCTCGCCACAAAGTCAATTATCCTTTCAAAGCAGCCATCCTGCGTCCTCAGGACCAGATGTTGGCATTGTGAGATTGTGATTCTAATCTAAAGGGAAGGCTGGATTTTTATTTTTTTTTTAATGTTGGCTTTCCGGGGATTAAGTTGGATATTTTCAATATAGTTGAAAGAAGAAAGTTATAAACCCCCAAACCCAAATGCTCTTGTTTATTTCAAACTCAATCATTGCCTTCTGGACAAGGTATGAAATGGAAAGCCCACTGTTGAATCTCAGATATTTGATTTCAGGTAAATTTTTGAAAAAATATACATGTATTCAAAAATATACATCCACCACTTTGGATGTGCCTTGGAGCAACCTGATCTAGTGGAACATGTCCCTGCCCATGGCAGGGGAGTTGGTACTAGATGAGCTTTAAGATCTCTTCCAACCCAAACCATTCTAGGATTCCATGCTCTTTTCACATGTTTCAGCCACGAAGCCTAAATCTACTTTTTTCTTGATAAAGACAAATCAGTAATTAAATAATCAAGTTTGATAAATAAAATTCAGGTGGCTGTGGTCTAGGAAATGCAGCATAGATTCTTTTTTATCTCCTTCATGACGTGTTTAAATCTGGTTCTGGTGTCTAATGACCAAAACTCTTTCTGACTCCTCTCTGGTCTGTGCGGATTGAACAGTGGCTCTCAACTTCACTCCTATATGGTAGCTGCCCTCATCCCCAGTGCCAAAACAAACCCTTCTCCTCTGTGTTTCCCTCTTAACAACACTGGTACAGAGGCCAGGGACTGACAACCTGTCTCTTAACCCTCCAACCTTCTGTCCCAGGGGATCAGAAGAAAAATTATTGAGGAAACTTTTCCTGCTGTTCAGTCGCTTAGTCGTATGGGAAAACAGATTGCCAAGCTGGCATTCCAGGATCCCTAATTCCCTGTGTAAACGTGGGCAGAAAGGGAAGACAGAAAGAACTTGAGAAAATTATCACAGAATCACAGAATGGTTTGGTTTGGAAGGGACCTCTAAAGCCCATCTCACTCCACCCCTTGCCATGGGCAGGGACACCTTCCACTAGACCAGGTTGCTCCGAGCCCTGTCCAACCTGGCCTTGGACACTTCCAGGTGTTCACTCAAACTAAAGTTTTATAACTGTATCAGCCACTGTGCTCATGCAGCCACGTTCCTTATTTATCCAGTTGGACATAATAAATTACTTTTATCGTAATGCTTGAGAAATAATTGTCTTACCTCTCTTAGGACATGCTGGAGGGTTTATTCTCCCCTTGCTATCTAAGTAGTTACACTCATAAATCCTCATGCATTGAGAGCAGAATAGTCTTTATGTGTCTAGAAATTTCTAAGCTATTCTCCCCAAATCCTAATTAACCATTATTAAAAATAATGTGTTCTTTTTAGAGCCTAAGATATAGCAACATGATAAGATACGATGTGAAAATCCCAAATATCACATAATGTGTAATTCTGCTGCTTTACTTTTGCTCTTTTATTAGAGATTTCTAACGTAACGCTGCATTCTCATTCAAAGTGGCAGGATTCAATAGTATACAGTGTGCAAACTGCCAAAACAGAGCCACTGGATTTAGTTTTCCAATAATCAAACAATTGTACAACATGCCTGTGCATGTCAGAAACTGGAGAAAGCAAATTTATACACAACACTGTATATTTTGTGGATAGCGATAACCCACCCAAATCTAATTTAATCAAATATTTAAAGAGGTAATAATTAATTTTTAAAGAATTGAAGTGAACCGTAACTAGGAAGAAATGTTATTGTTTATTTTTAATGCCAGAACAGTATTCCTGATGCATTTTTAATATTTCATTAAGGCAGGAACTTTCATACTATATTTTTCAAGTTTTTATATCTCATTGAGACTTTTTTTTTCCTGAAGAAAGGTGAAATATTGTAGGCAAACTTGAGGCTTGAACTGATACATTCTTTGAGGATCTTTTGTCATAACTAATTAAACACAACCAGAAGTATTTTTAAACAAGCTAAGACACAACACCTGGTTGGGAGCCAGGCAAGTGCTTCTTTTTTTTAGCTTGTGTCTGCATCCTTCCCATCAGATATTGCTTTCTACCCTCTCTTTTGAGCTATTATTCATAATTCTTACCTTTTAGGAGAGGTATTTGCAAGCAAGGTTTTAAAGCCCACCACTCCCTGTGCCTTTCAAAGCCAGGGACTGCTCTGTCTTGGTCTTTTGTTTTTTTGATGAAGTGTCTCTCACATTTTGAGCCTTTTATACCCAGGACTGTGGAAGGCTGTTTATTGCACTCTGGCTCCAGCCCTAGTTAAAGGTGTGAACTACCAAAGTGGAAGGGGGCACATGCACATTAACACTGCTGTGGAAAACATCGCTTGACAGATGGGTGCATGTTAAATGGATGTTTGAAGAAAGGTGTTTGCAATAAAAATCTTGAGTATGGCATCAGAGGGAGACCACACACAATTTTCCAGCTTTATGTCTGTAATATAGAAGGGTCAAGCTTGTTATAGTGCCCGTGCTTTTTACTGTCTCAGACTTTGCTCTGTTGCTCTCAACATCTTCCATAGGAATGTGAAGTATCAGGGTTCAAATGCCACATAAATAGGTGTGTTTTAATTCGTAGACACACACGTTTATATTTGATATGTCATAGCAATATCTCCAAGAAGAGCAGTGGAGTTGGGGAAGGGTCTGGAGCACCAGGAGAGGCTGAGGGAGCTGGAGAGGCTCAGCCTGGAGAAAAGGAGGCTCAGGGAGGACCTTTTCACTCTCTGCAGCTCCCTGACAGGATGGGGGAGCCACATGGAGGTCAGGCTCTTCCTCTGAGTATTAGGCAATAGGACAAGAGGAAATGAACTCAAGGGAAGTTGATATCCATAAGGGAATGGATATTAGGGAAAATTTCTTCCCAGAAAGGGTTGCCTAGAGCAGTAGTGGAGTCACCATCCCTGTAGATGTGACAGTGAGGGACATGGCTTAGTGGTGGGCTTGTTGGACTTGGTGATCTTGAGGGCCTTTTCGGCCTAACTGATTCAATTTATTGCATTTATTTTAAAGACAACTATTTCCAAGGGCCTACCCAGGAGCATGAGGATCTGAGAACCTATGGTATAAATTGTTCATTCAGTGAATGGATAACAAAATGGTCCAAGGGTAAGTTGAGTTTCTCCAGTTTCACTTAGTGGTCCTTGATCTGTGGAGGATAAAGGAGATGTTCTTAACATCACCCACTTGCAGAACTGGGAATTTGATGTGCAGATCTTCCCTTGCTTGTGAAAATCTGCCTCTGAACTAAGAGTTGGAGTGTTGAAATCCTGGTTGAGAGTATATATCCAGGATTAGGTATATATGTTCAGTGTAAATAGTCATTTGGGATTTCCTTGACACTCTTCTGGTTGGAAACCTGGTTATAAAAACACTTCCTTTTTTTCTTTCCCCTTCTCCCCCCTCTTTTTTTTTTTTCCCAATGTATTGCTATAAAACACTTGGTACCTGAAGATTTTTTTTCCCCATTATTGAACCTCTCCTTTTGTGCAAAGAAGTTGGTTGGGTGCATGGTAAGAAAGAGGACCTTTAGGCAAGATGACCTCTCCTTGTCTGATACTAAGATGATGGAGCTGTTTGCTTTTCCCTGGACACAAAGTAAGTCTTTCCAAGCAGAGCACTGTATTGTCTATATTTTTGCTCTTTTCCCAAAATATTTTTTGGCTAAACCATCTCCTCTTTACGAAGGGAAATTTTTCACCCTCTACCTCAGCTGAATTGTTTTTTTTTTTTTCTTTATGTATGGATCTCCTCTTTTTTTAGCTGAGTTCATAACTCCTATTTCTATTTGCTTCTTTGCTTTTTCAAATATCTAGTCCAGGAATCCTTCCACCTGAGATTACCAAGAAAAACCTCCCACAAATAACAGCTATGCACAGTTTACAATTTGTAGATTTGAGTTTGTTTACGTAAACTTGCAAATATGAAAGGCTATGTGAGAAGACTTCAGGCAGAGAACACTCCCCAATTATCAGGTAATTTTTATGCTCTAACAAGTTTGCTCAGCTTTGTGGACACCTCCTTGTAAATGGTTCTTTTGCTATGACAATAGATTGCTTAAAGAGTCTTAAAACACTCTGGTTTCGTGGAAAAGAGGGCAAACTCCTCCTTCAAAACCTTTGACTTGGAAAGAGGCATTTGAAGCCACACAACTGGAATATGAACATTCACACCCACTGTACCAATGGTTCAAAAATCCTCCTCTTCTCCCCCAGGCCCAGCTCCAGCAAGCACTTACACACATGCTTAACTTTATGCACACGAGTAATCCCATTGATTTAATGGGATTATTCCCATATGTGCAGTTACACACACATAAGTGTTTGCAGGATTGGGGACTTACTTCTCTTGCAGTGATTTGAAACCTATGGAAGAAAATACTGTATGCAAGTGAGGTATTGCTTAATGGCCAAACATTAAACCTGATTTTTTCTGCTGAAATCAATGGGGCTGTGCCAGCTTGTACTGGCTGAGAAACTGTCCTTTTCTCTGTATAATTTGCACTTTCTAGATGCAACATATTTGTGGCTATCACAGCACAGAAAGGGGAATGGAGAGATAATTAGTAGCAAAAATATCAAGAGAAGAATTTTTCCATGCTTAGAGGTTGCTGTATTCCAAATCTTGATTTATAACTTGAATTTCATTTAGAAAATGTTCAGCTATGCACAAGATATTCTCCTCTATAATGTGATAACTTGTAGCTGTTTCAGCTCTGATGAAAAGGTTTACCTTTTAAGTGTTTAAATATTGAAATCTACGTGTACACAGATGTATAGAAGAAAAGTATTTCCAAGCAAAACTATATATAAATATAGATGCTCACATGCTTGGAAACTTTCATGTACAGGATGAGCACTACAGGAAAAACCACCCTCCAACCAACTTTGTTAAAAATAACTGAACTTACAGTTGCCCCTGACTTGGAGAGTTTACTTTTCATTTGAAATTCTGCAGCCAAGATATTTTTAAAAAATTTAAGGCAAGTAACCATCTGCCATAAATGATAGAAATGGAGTATAAATAAAATAGTACTTGTAGTATTCCAGTGGAAATCACATGCCAAACACATCCACGGTCTCAGCAGCAGGAACACTCTCAGATGTCAGGAACAAAAGCAGAGAGAGGAGTTGGTTTGGCCAGGACATGTTCTGCTGTGCATGGTTTATCTAGTTGGCTGTCCTGAAAAACCACATTATTAAGCAATTTGGGCTGGAGCATCATTATGCCCCATGAAGAATTTAAGGAAGATCTTGACTTGAGCATGTTGCAAGAGGAGTCCTGCTGTGCCATTTGGTATAAAACTCTAATCAGTCTTATGCCACTGGCACATTTGAGCACCTAGTGGGACATGCCGGGCATCAATGCTCAAGGTTTTATATAAGGTAACAGCTGCTTTGGTCAGGCAGTTAATTAAATGTGTTAATTTTCCATACAACCAGCAGTAGTGACAACAGATCAGAGTGGGATTTTATGACATTTCAGGGTTCCCTTATGTGATCACAGCAATGGATCGCACCCACATCATCCTTCACATCCCTCCACTGAACGATGCTGCCTTTCCCCTTTGGAAATGGCTCCAGTCTTTGACTCCATGAATATTAGAGCAATGGTAATGCTTTGGTACCACTTACTGCATGTTGCCAGTTGTCCCAACTCCAGTCTTGCGAAGCTGTTTGGGCTTATTCCCATGCTGATATTGTTTTAGTCAGAGACGCAGTAATTCATTTACAAGGCAAAAGTACTTCTTATTTTCTCCTTCCTGTCTTACATTCCTTATTAGAAATGTTTAATGAGCAGATATATAGGCTGGAAATAAAGCAGTGTGATATTTTTGAATAGATAGCACGTTCTTCAGATGTAGAATTACAGAAAATTATCTCCTTGTTCTTGATACTTTGGCTTGTACAACATTGCAGGATGACAAATTCAACCTTTTCTGTACATTATTACTTTCATAACATGATAATAACTCAAATGCATCCAGAAAGAGAAGGTAAATGGGGACGATTCGTGAAAAGGACTTGAAGAACATATTTAGAAGTAATAGTCTGACAAATATGAAGGCTGAATAATATAAATGAACTGAACAAGTTTCCTCCCCACCAAATGGATAATACAGTGAGAAGAAAAGTGGAAGAAATGTAAAATGCCAAGTTAGGCATGTAAGGCCTGACCAAAAATGAGTCACACTCCCACGCTTTTGGCTCCCAATTTGAAATGTTTGTTTTTAGTTGATTGGGTAGCCACTAAAAGTGTATGGTGAGCTTTGTTTGGATTTGATCTGTCACTCTTTTTTTGATGGGTGACAATGATTTTATGACATATGTCACGTTGTGTCACATCACTCAGAACACATCAAGTCACTCTCTGTCCCATCATTTCTGAAGGCAATAATGCCACTCAACGTGACGTGACATGACGAGATGTAACGCAACCCAACAGCTGAAAAAATGAAGGCAAAGTTCGGTAGGTGTGACACAGACCCCAGAAATTACATTGTGAGGAATATCAGGAAGATCCCAGGGGTCTGAAGTTTGCAAAATGGGTCAGTTGATTATGTCTTCATGAAGGTGGGCTCTGAGTTACTCGGTGTAGAGAGGCAGTGAGTAGTTACTATAATCATGGTACGAGTCTGTCATTAGGCTTGGTGATAAAAGTGAGTTCTTCAAGGAAAACTTGCTGGAAAGATGAGTCTTATGCCTGAAATGTGACAAGACTGGAACTGTCTCTGACCTGAAAGGCTGTGTGTCTGCAAGTGTTTTAGAGCATTTAAAATTTCTGAAACCTCAGGGAATGTCCTAAGCATAAACATTGCTAGAAGCCAGGATATAGCTGGATGTAGTCTTCTAACATATTTTAAATAAAAATGGCTACAATCTTTACCAGCTCTGCTCTTTTTTTCTAACAATTATCTCCTTTCCTGTGTTTTGACTATCAGGAGTACAGTGTTTGTGTTGTATATGGTGTCTTATCTACCCATGTGTACCCACAAAGGACCTTCAGCTACATCAGCAACAGGATATTTCCATTTTGAACACAGCACTTAAGCACAAAACTTGAAGTTCCCTCATCAGCCGAAGCTTTCACCAGAAGATCCCAAATTCCTTAGCTGACAGGATTGCACCAGAGATGTTTTTAGGTAGGTGAAACTTCTTTAGCCATGTGCATAACCAAATATCATGTGTTTGCTGCTGTTATCCACTTCCATGGCTACACCTGGCTCATCGGTCTAAGGTCCTTTACAATCCAAACTATTCTGAGATTCTCTGACTCCCAGTACTGAAATCCTTCCTAACCTGTCTGACTGATATCACTGACCTGAACTTGTCTTACATTTCCTAAGGCAATTCCTGAGAATGCACTCAATGGCTCATTTCTCCTTTCCTGAAGCTGAGCCTTTTTTAATCCTTTAAAACATTTGCTGGGAATTATATCCCAGTGAATATGATAAGCTTCAGTAGAAGGAGCTGTGTCAGAGTGCTCTCAAGCACAGGTTGGGGGAACTAAGTCTCTCTTTAATGTGGGAATGGCATAAGGAAGCCCATGGATTTCAGCCACCAGCTTTTAGATGTCCTTCTAACCACTGGATGTTGTAAATGAGGCCACCAAGATGATACTTTTATGTCTTACATTACAGTGAGTCCTAACACAATGTCCAAATGACTGCTTGTGGCTCTGAAGCAAAACAGAAAGATGAACTTCATTTGCTGGCCTTATGCACCACTCTCTTTTCATAATTTCCTTCTTGCATATCCTTTCCTACTCCTCAGGTCTGATTTTCCCTGTTAATTATCAGAAGACACCCTTGTTGTATGGAATTTCCATTATGCACTAGGACAGATGAGAACTGAGCTGAGTAACAGCCACCCCCTTTTCTTGGTGACATTTTCCCATCATAAAAACAAAAAAAAAACCCCGCAGTTCTCCACTTTCCTTTTCAAAATGTCGTTAAGTAATTTTCTGACTGAATATCCTGAGATTCTTCCACCTTTCCTGCGCACACCGACGAGAAACTCATGTAAATTCTCACTTTATTACCACACCTGTTAGAAATCACTGCTGCAACTTAGGTGTGAAAAAAATGTGGCTGTACTATACCCAGTAAGAAATGCAGACCAGGCTCGGTGTAAGTGCATCCCCACTGCTATAAAACAGACACAACTACTTTGGTGACATTCACTGTTACTGTACGTTGACAAGTTCCCATTTAATTTACTACATATGGTTCCACGTCTCCATAGCTACTCTCGTGAATTCATTATTCATTAAATAAGTGATGAATTTACTTAAATATTGCGGCCACATGGCCGACACAAATGCATTCTAATATTATTAACACGTTGCCAACTTGCAACTCTTCGAAGTCTGAGTAAATGTTTTGACAAGAAGAGGCAGCAAGAACAAATAAGTAGTAGCAGCCTAGATGAAGTTCAGCCATAGTTCTAACAGCTTTAAAGTCTTAACAGTGTTTTCACTGGGGCAGTACCAGATAAATTGCTCTTATGTGTGCATACAAGAGACTAAAATTCCTTTGAAAGTTTATAATTTCTCATGGGAAAACACAACATAAAAGTTACTTTTACTCATAGAAAAACAACACCATATTTTCCTGTCAACCTTTGCTGTTGGGAATTTCAAACTTTTTGCATTTTTTCCCTGTGATTCTTTGTCGACCCAAGGGACAGGCGTTTACAACATAATTTACTTTCGGCGTGTCTCTGTAAATCATTGTAATACTTTCTATGGCTAGCAGGGAAAAAAAAAAGAAAAGCAGCACTCTCCAGTTGGACTGACAACAGTTTTCCGAGACTTCAACAGCAAAGCAAAACCCCCTATTTGAGGAGAGCAGCACTGCCACGGAGAGACACACAAAAGAAATTTATTTTGTTAGGGCTTTATACGAATTTTTGTATTTAGAGGGTGTAATATTTATTGGAAAATATTTATTGAAATATATTTACTCGCAGTAAAATGTACAGAATGTGTGGAGCATAAAACGTGTCTTGGTGGCAGGATTCTGGATATGAAAAGAAAATCACTGGTATTTCATTTTTTGGAGAGGGCAAGGTTTTTTTCCCTTACCTCTCTTAAGCCATGTTGTTGTTGCTGCTGTTGTACAGACTTAAGTGTGTTGTCTCAGGTTAGGTGCTCTAACAGAGCCTGCCGTAAAAAAGCTGAAAACCTGTAGAGCTTTTCAGCCTCACTTTTTGAGACTGCTGCTAATATCAAGGCTCATTCAGTTTTACATTAGAACTTGATGACTTGCACATTGGTTGAACCTTCACCTTTTACAACCTTAATGGGGATTTATTAGCTATTTCACAGTGTGTAAATTTGAATCTAGGTCAGATGAGGAAGAAAAATAGGGCAAATCTGGGCCTTAAGTATAACCTGCATATAATATATCAGGATAAAAAAAAAGGTGCAAAATTAAACAGATGATTAAAAGTGTCTAGAGCAGTCAGAGTTTGAAAAAAGAGCTTGATAAATTAGGGGTGTACGTAGGGGTTTTTTTTCGAGTTCAAACTCAGGTGACTGGTGAAAGTCTGGTTTCCACACAAATTCAGCAGATTAAGGAGTTAAAATAGCTTGTTAACCTGTTTCTGCTAACTGCTGCAAGAGGAAATGTAACCCAGGTGTGTTTGATATTCACAAGATTAAAGCTTTTGTCTACCATCAAATGTTCACCACATTAAAGCCGTTTTAATGAGGTATTGGAAGATAATGAATGTAAGCCTCTAATTCACTGCAGAGGAGACAGCCTGCCCCTGCTTTGACCCCGCTGCAGCCAGGTATCTAAACCAACAGATTAGTCACACTTAGACCAAAGGATGTGTGTGTAATGGAATAGCCACTACCTGCTGCCATCCTCATCTGCCAAGAATGGATCTGGTTCAGGTGCCTCTGCTTTTCTGACATCAGATATTTCCCATGTGATGGTACCCATCCCTTCCCAACTCTTTCTGGAGGGAAAAGAACACAGCTGGTGTGAGAAGGAAGGTTTCTTATAGCGGGTGTGTATGAGGAATGGGGAGGCAAAAAAACGGGTACAAATTAATATTATTAATGTTAATTAGTGTTATCCTGCTACTTAGTGATGTTCAGGGAGTCGATAGCTGGAGTGAGTAAAGGTTGGAAAGGTCTTTGTGTTTCATCTATCTCCGTACTTGCTGTTTGCTGGATCCACCCCCCTGCTAAGGTAAGGTATGCTGCCTGTTTGCTTATCCTTAATAGAATAAGCTCCAAATAAAAATAAAATAAAGATCCTGAAAGGTTCTCCAAACCAGATTTATTTTGGCATGCATATGCAGGAAACTATGTACTGTAGCAAGTTTTAAATACTGTATTTGGACACTAATTCTCAACTGCCGTCATCAGTTTGCTGACAGCCATCTGCTTGGACCCTGCTCCTTCCTCCCGTTCAGCACCGTTAAAGTAAAATATTGACAGAAACAACTTCTGCAGCAAAAGTGGAAAAGTTAATAACATAACTGAAGTCACACGGGATTTTTCTCTAGTGTTCTGGAGCCCTCCTACAATTTTGTTTTACTCATGCCTTAATTTAGAAGTGTCCCACCCGGCTTAAAAATAGGAGGTTGTGTAGCCAGCTATCTTGAGATGGCACAGGTTACTGAGAAGAGATCTATAGCTGTAAGTTCCTACTGTGCAGTGCATGTGACTTCACCCTAATGAGTAATGAATGTGCTCCTGGAGAAGCTGACACACCGGGCGCTGTGTTGTCAGTCAGAGCTGGGAAAAGAAGTCATCACAGCGAGGTTGTGGCTGCCAAAATCTGCAGCAACACGAGCAGCAGATTGATAGAATTCATATTTACCTGCAGAAACATTTTGAGCAGTGATGTTCCCAGCCCCTTACATCATACTCATTGCATACTGCCGGCTCAGAGCTCTTAAGGGTGCCTGGACACTTCCAGAAGGAACCCTCAGTCTCCTTGGACTGAGATTTTTTTGTTCAGTACATGGCTTGTGATGTTCCCCACCTTAATGAGTCTGAGATGTTTCAGCTCAGCACAGAGCAAGCTCTACCCTCAGCTCTTTGTGTGAAATGTCATTAAAGCTCTTGCACAGGTCGTAGGGCAATGCACAATAAAAGAGTTTGCCACTAATTATTTCAAAAAGAGGAGTGAACATGAGCTCATGTGCGCACACACACAGATATACATTCACATAAATAATTTATTTATCATACCTATTTATAATACATGAATCTTTTATGTTTTATGGTGATATCATTGCAGTTTGCAGATTTACATCTCTTATTAAATTCCCCACACAACAAAACACAATACTATGAAAATATATAGCCCTGCAAACTGATTCAAGACTTCTAATTCAAGTGGTCTTACTGTCTGCAATATTCCTTTCTAAATTGTGCCATTACATCCCACAAATCGACTTGCAATGAAAGGTAATTTCTTTTTATTCTCTTACAGCTTTGTGAGAGAAAGGCAGAAAGAATCTATCCCATAAAGAACAACACAACAGTTTCCAAGCTGAACTCTCTAACATTTGCAATCATTTCTGTGCTTTTGCAGATACAGACCCATCAGCCCTGAGAGAAGATGAGTGAGTTTACTATATTGAAGAGATCAACAGTAGATTTAGTGGAGAAAGTAAAGCCTTTGGGCAGATGAAAAAAAGTCTAAAAAATCTAGTTTCCAAGCAGAAAACTTGACTAGTGATGCAGAGAGCATGGCAGGAGCTAAAAACTCTTTTTGTGCAGAGACAATGCCTCAGTGTCAAACCCAACACATGAAAATAGGAACACTACATATTTTTGAGAGATGGTTTCAATATTTGATCCGGTTTTCATTCCCATAGGACAGAAATAAATAATTTTGTTCTGTAGCCCTGAGGGAGTGCACTGAGTCCTACTTCTTGCCTGATGCACAGCCCTACAGGTCAGTGTGTGGCTGAGGGAGGTGAGCACTGAGCACCCTCCACAATGGGCAGAGTGCTGAGATGCTTCCTCTCCACTCCTGTTTGCAGTTTCCTCCCTCACTTTGGGATAACCTCCCTAAAAATTGCTTAAAGTCCTCCATGACAATCCTCCAAGTGGTCAACTCCACCTGTCTTTACAGACCATGCAGCTGTTTGTCCCCTCATCTCAGGTGCTGAACCACACGGTGAGAATGCTGCTTCAGGCACTACTTCAGGCCCCAAATTAATCACTTCCTTCCTTAAGTAGGTCTGACACTAAAAGGTGAGGGTTCACAGAGAAAACAGATGTGATTTCAAACAGCCTGTCACGGGTGTGGTGAGAATGGCTCACCAGCCTCACCAACCTACCTTGCAGGTTCTCTTTTATGGTCTGTAGCTGGAGGTGCTGAGGTATCCTCAGAAAGCCACAGGCAGAAACCACACAGAGATTAAACATGTGATAGGGAGAGGCAGGGGGAAACGCTCCTGCTCGTTTTCTCGTGCTTGTTCTGCTGAAGATACACCCAGCAGGACCTCCATGAGTTTCCAGAAGGACATTTAGAAGTTTCTGTCTGTTTTCCAAAGGAAAAAAAAAAAGCACACCAGCAAACCCAAAGCTTGGAAAAATACTCAACAAAATCAAGCATGACAGAAAAACTATGCAAGGCCATTGCTGTTGCTCTACTCAGCCTTTTTTTCCTACTCTTCATCTACAGTAGAGAAGGACAAGAGACCCAACAGAGCTTTGCTGCCTCTTTGCACATTGGTGGAAGGCTGTGATATTTTCTCAAGGCTTTCCCAATTAACATCCCTGTAAAATGTTGTAACATTTAGCTCCACATGTTAAAGAAGGTACTTTCTTCTCTAGCTGCCATTCTCACCAGCTCTGCCTGCTTCAGTGCAGATCCGTGTGACTGTGGAGCCAGGAGGTGACTTTTTTTTCAAAGTTCACTCATTTAGAACATTTAGACATTTTAGAGCCATTTAGAACACTGAGATATTTTAGAATTTTTGAGATTTCTGAGGCAATTTGGACTGAAGATGGCATTTGTTGGTTTGAATGAAACACTCTATTTTAACTCTCAAAAAATGTATAACCAGGACTGGAGTGATCAAAATTCATGAGAGATGAATGACACGTTGCAAATTATTTTGCTTTTGCCACGTCTTTCATGCAAATGATGAACTGCAAGGTTCTCTAATACTTGACATGAGAAAGCATTTATTAAAGTGTTAATAGCACACACAGAAAAGCTTTATTATAATACACAAACACCTTATTAAAGTGTTTATAACACACAAACAAGCTTTCAGAATTGGGTTAGAAACCAGATTTAAGTGCTGCAGGTAAATAACACAATAAAGAGATAAAATATCAAGTGAATATCAAATGGCAGTGTTTAAGGCCAGGTTGGATGGGGTTTGGAGCAACCTGATCTAGTGGAAGGTGTCCCTGCACATGGCAGGAAGGGCTGGAACAAGATGGTCTTTAAAGTCCCTTCCAACCCAAACCATTCTCTGGTTCTATGATTCTCTCATACATTTTGAATAATAAAAGAAAAAAAAAATCTGTCAAGCATCTTATAGACCAGTCAGAACATGAAAAACCTTGTTGCCTGTCGTGATGTGGTGACATCAGAGAGTTTGGACACTTCTCCACTGTTAAGAGGTGGTCACCAGGGATTCAGAGCACGAATCTCCACGTGCTCCCACCACTGGCTCAGTGTCCATCAGAGCTGCTCCTGTGAGGCAAAAACATCTCCCAAACATCTGATTATGACCAGCACCCAGTGGGGGAATTCCTTGCTGTAAATCTCTGGCCACAAGTCCAATCAAAAACCAGGAAAAAAAAGAGGAAAATTGCTAAAGGTCTTTTCTATATATACTTCCCACAGAAGAGTAGTATCGTAATTCAAACTGCTGCCTGGTTTAGTGCCTTCCCTGCCAGGATTTGTGTCAGCTGAGTCTTCAAAGCTGACAACCGACGTCACTGGAGAACCTACAAGATTCCCACTAGTAAAGTGTCACAAGAGGGAACATCTATTTTCACAGCAAACCAAATTCTGCTCCCTGACTAGCATATGATAGAAATGAGTGCCTCACTCTGTACAGCCTTATCTCGTTGTAAGGTCACACCTTTCTTTAATGAGTCTCCTAAAAGTTTACAGCAAGTTTCCTTAGTGACACAGGTAGGGTTTCACTGATCTCCAGCCAGGGCTGTCATTATAAGAGGATGGGGTTCCAATTTCTGATTAATGAAAATTATAATTATGTACAGATAATGGAAGGAGAGAGAGATGTTTCCATGTTACTTTAAACAAAGAAGAGTTAAGGCCTTATCTTAACTATGCATTGGCACTGCAATGCGAAATGGTCATGCAAAATTAATTTTTAATGTGTTCAATTTATATTAAAAATTTCTGCAAGTGTGTGAATTTTTTTTCTAAGGCTGGAGTGCTACTTCATTTACAATATTCCCTGAAGGTGTTTTTTTTTTTAAAGAGACTCTTAAACTGAAGCCATTTTAAGGGTTTTATGAGACATTATGTGAGCTTTCATATGCAAGTTAGTCGTTAAGTACCAGATATTATATTCTGTAATATGCTTAAGTGATATTAGAGGCTGTATATAGCCTGCAGTAATGGCTATTGCTGCTTTTTTAATTTATCAAGAAAATGTTGCTTAAATAAGGAGCAAATCAGTGCTTGGGTGTAGAAAATATAAGTGTAAGGGAAGTAACAATATTGTTGTGGCATACTTTGTACCCTCAGCTTCACTGGGCAGTGAAACCAGGACCTACTTTCTCCTACTCCTATTGACACATGTGACAAGTCCCACATACACAGTGCTGGACACATGTAAAACAGAGAAACTTCACTGAGTTTCACTGAACTGGTCATTGCTTCCCAAGACTTGCTGAGAATTCATGTTATGCCCCTGGAAACTGGGTTTCTTTTTTTTTTTTTTTTTTTACATGATTTCTGGCATTCAAACAAAGTAGCAGCTCACATTTGGACTTAAACGAGTGATGTCTTTGAATGTTCAGCCTACAAAGGGAAATGTTTTTGTTAAGCTGGATTCACTGGTCAAGCTATAAAAGACAGGATAAAAAAAAAAAAGAACCACAAACAAACCAACCCTCACATGGTGAACAAACTTGCTATTTTTTTTCTCCTCCCTCCCTGAAGAGCCAGAGGAAGAAAAAAAAAAAAAAGAAAAGAAAGCTTTAAGCTGACAAGCTTGTAGAAATATAAAAGTCACTTGACTTTCCTTTCAAACGTGCCTCTTGCTCCATGTCCTGACACAGAAATAAAGCATGTCTGTAGTTGTGCTGCAGGGGAGTGGGACACAGGCGTGTTTTAGACTGACAGCCCTTGGCAGTGACACCTCGAGCTGGCCACAGAGTCCCCCACCTGCCCTGACCTCTCTGTGGATCCCAGCTGACTGCAGAGCTCCTTCTGCTTAAAATATTCCTCCTCTAACCACCGACCCCTCTTCTGTGCCCAGCTGCAAACTCCCGCTCTCATGCAGACTTGTGATTGAAGAAATGTATCTCAAATGAAAAATAATCTTTTCCATTTTCTTTCCCTTTCCCAGCTGCTGATTCCCACCCTGATTCCTTCTCTGGAGCTGTGGTTAATATTTTTTTTTTTTTTTTTTTTGTAAATCACATCATCCTTCTCTTTCTGTCCCTCCTCCCCTTCCTCTTCCCAATCCTCCTCACAGCTGTGGATCCTCACTCCTCCTTCCAGTCGCCATCCCTGCCGTCCCCACTCTCCTCCCTCCCTCAGCTCACTTAAATATTTCAGAGGAAAGTAGTCCAGCTTCATCCAGGCTTTATGGCACTGCCTCTCCTCTTGTCTACACTTATCCTCACTTGCTGCCTTTGGGAGGAACGAGGCCCTTGGCACCCTCGAATCCCTGGAATCGGTGTCTTTAATGAACCCGCGCGCAAATGAGCGTCAAGTTAGGCACCAAATGGGCCATATGAACCCCAGTAAGTCCTAGCCAAGGGACTTGAGGACTCTCCACTGATGAGCAATTTTGCAGGGAACAGTCGGGCTCTCCAAAGTGGCGCAGCGAAAGCCCAGGATAAACATCCCCAGGCTCCCTCTGCCTGGTCTCCGCCTGCTCCATGACCTCACGTGGAGTGCCTGAAATGTGGTTAATGCAAAAAGTCAGTGGTCCAGAGGGATCTCCCTGGCAAGGAGGAGTTGGCCAGTGAGCAGCAGGTCTGTGCTTTGGGGGGGTGGAGGCCAGGATGGGGTTATCCTCTTTCCCTTGCAGGATAAACCCTCCCCGGTGCATTTTTTCACAGTTTGTGACTACTACGAATTCTCTTCATGGACCAAAAAACTTGGCCCCAGCCTCCCAACTCTACAGTAGCTGTCAGGAGAACTATGTATTCACCAGATGACAAAAATGTTCCTCCTTTCATCACGAAATGGTCATTGACGGCTCCCCAGCCTAAGGATGAGGAAACCATAGTAGTCTCTGAGGGCAATAATTTTGGTGTCAGCAGCCCAGGCTTGGAGATTTCTGGTGGTAAGAGGACAAGCTGATGTGATCTGCCCATCATCCCTCTGTGGAGGTGGCTTTTGTTTTCCTCTGGAGATGTCCCTGATGTGTATTCCCACCTTTTCTGGCTGAACAAGTCGCAGTGCTGCCAGATGTATCCAGGTTTGACCCTTCCTGTGGTAAATTGAGGAGACTGAGGGGAGACCTCTACAACTTCCTTGTGAGGGGAAGAAGAGGGGCAAACACTGATCTCTTTGTGGTGACCAGTGACAGGCCCCAAGGGAATGGCCTGAAGTTGTGTCAGGGCAGGGTTAGGTTGGATCTCAGGAAAAGGTTCTTCCCCCAGAGCGTGGTTGGGCACTGAATAGGCTCCCCAGGGCAGTGGTCACAGCACCAACCCTGTCAGAGCTCAAGGAGTGTTAGGATGATCCTCTCAGGCACATGATGTGACTCTTGGGGATGGTCCTGTGCAGAGCCAGGAGTTGGACTGGATGATCCTTGTGGGTCCCTTCCAGCTCAGCATATTCTGAGATTCTGTAAAATTCCCAGGGAGCTTGGACTGAAAACTATCAGAAGAAAAACAAAGCAAAACAAACAAACCAGATTGACAGCATTAATAAATATAATAAGTCTCTCAACACCTGAGTCACCTCCTGCCCCCTCTTTTCTCTGTACTCCCGCCCTGTGGTGATCCCCAGATCACTCTGCTCCATTGCAGACCCTCTTTCCCAGCCACGCCTGTGCTCTGAGTCCAGGAGCCAACTTTCATCCAGTTTGAAGCTCTTTCATATGGTCCAAACCTTTCCCCAAGGATGTCTCTGCACTGAGGTTTCCTGTTAATGTCCATGTGGTCAAAGGGCAATTAGGCTTTTCCACAGTCACCAGCTTTGCTCCTGCAATTTGGAGCTTGGAGTGGCTTCATCCTCGATAGGCAACACAAGCATCTGCTTCTCTTCTCCCTCCCACCCTCTTTGCACACACAAAGCCTCATTATATTAATAAAATATTTTCCCATTCTTCACCTGATGAGCCTCTGTGCACGTGCCTGTGAGCCTGTTTTGCATGTCCTACGTGTGTGTGCATATGTACACCCATACACTCTCTTTGTGTGTGCCAATGTACCTTCCCCGGTTACATACAAACAGATGTTTATATATAGAATGCATATTATAATTTTAAATTGACTCAGGAATATAAATCTGAATAAATCACAGCTAAGCTGCAGCTTAAAATAAACATTCTGTGAAAAAAAAATAAGCAAATAAACTTTTTTTCCTCTTTTTTTTTTCCTTTGGCAGAATGTTTATTTATTTAACAACAGCGATGCAGTTGCTTACACTT
Organism: Lepidothrix coronata; assembly: GCF_001604755.1. Taxonomy (NCBI): domain Eukaryota; kingdom Metazoa; phylum Chordata; class Aves; order Passeriformes; family Pipridae; genus Lepidothrix; species Lepidothrix coronata. The sequence goes on from NW_016690285.1 coordinate 49,055, forward strand.
TCTACAAATGTTTTATCTCTTCTTCCTCCGCACCTGTCCCTGAGTGAATAGAGCCACATCTGTCTCATCTTGGCATAACAAGTACACATCTACATCTGTGAAAGATGATTCCATTTTTGAAGGAAACACTGTCTACTTTTACACTCCTGCAGTCTGCTAGAAATTATTACACAATGGATTTTGTGTCTTGCAGGAAGGCTGCTAAATAGTGAATAGCGAGTTTGGAAATGGTACAACAAAAGTAATGCCCTACTTTAACAAACAGATAGCTTGATATAAATATATATTTATTCTAAACTTTATGGCTGAGACCCACTGATTAATGTTACCTTCAATTTAGTCTTTCTAGTGTAGTGAACTGACTCAAAAAGCTCAGGAAATGGAACTGTAGAGTAGAGGGGTAATAATGGGATATAGATGCTTTCACCCATCAGCTGCCATGTCAGAGCTAAAATGACTGGAAAAATAGCTGGAAAAAATTCTTGCCTGTGAGGGTGGTGAGGCCCTGGCACAGGTTGCCCAGAGAAGCTGTGGCTGCCCCTGGATCCCTGGGAGTGTCCAAGGCCAGGTTGGACGGGGCTTGGAGCAACCTGGTAGAGTCAATACTGACAGTGGGCTCTTGGTTGGGAGCAGTCATGTGCTGTCCAAGGTTATGTCATTAATGACATTCAGGAGCTCATTAAATAAATGAAGAGGTGAGATTTGGCTGATTATAGTTAAGGGTTTAATGAGGCAAAATGGTGAAATAGCCAAAAGCCTCGCCAGTGATACTGAACTGATGAGCAGGAGTTGTTTTGCTGCTCATCCTTCTTTTATGGGCTCAGCTATCAAAGCTGAAGTAAAAATAAAGCAAAGGTGAAGTGCCCTGAAGCTCCTCTTTGACTGTTGTACTTTCCTCACCGTTGTTCCCTCCACTGCACACGAAAGCTCTTGTAGAGATGTACTAAAAGCTGAAAAAGCAGTGCAGGAGGGTGATTCATCCAGCCAGGTATCCTCAGCTGCTCACCTGGAGGGATTATCCAACCTTCCAAGACATTTGCAGGACCTCTGCTACCTGATATAGGCTGTGCTGTGCCTTGTGCCAGCACGTTTGTGTCTGCTGACCAACAGGATACCCAGGATGACAGAGAAATTTCACTGAAAAATGAGGCCTAGCCAAGAAATATAAACTTTGTTTCTATGGAAAAAATCTGCCCGTAGTAAAAATTTCATTCACCACTTCCCATCCCTTCCTGACTGTTTTTCATCTCTTGTCAGCCTGGAGTTCTGTGCAAACTGAGAAGCCTTTTTTGCTTTCTCAGCCACTGAGAGCCTCCTAAATTAAAAAAAAAAATAAAATAAAATAAATTAGTAAATGAAGAGGTGACAACATTATTTTTGAAGGCAAATGTTATTTCTATCCTCAGACTGTCTGTTGCTTTTCCTTTACTATGTTGCAGGACAGAGAGAGAGACAGAGTAAGGCAGACTCACTCCCCTGTGATTTCAAAACAGCCTAAAACGTGTTCAAATCAAAAAGAAATCAGTAAGTGTCTATGAATGTGATTTCAGAAGTGAAATATTTTATGGAGGAAAAGAATCCCAATCAGAGCACATTATAAATTGTAATTAATTTAACGGTTTCAAACATATATTTGAAGATTTAAGGAGAAATTACCCTGCTTGCTGCATCGTTCCAAGAAAAGGTCTGTCCTTAATAGTTCAACAAACAGGACTGAAAATTTTCTTTTAAGGCAAGTTTGGGAGGCAGAGCACAATTTGTCCTTCTGAGGAGCATATCGAGGTATTGACACACAGGTCTCAGATGCCACGATACCAACCCTCTTCCTCCTTTTTTTTTTTTCTTTTGCAGTGTTTCATGTACTATCTTTAGGCTTTCTCAAAATCAACTGCTTGATTTACCCATCCTTCCTGGGAATTTATGATTCATATCTTCCCTTTTTTTTCCCCTCCCCTCTCTTCTGCCAGACCTTTCCAACTCCCAACTGCTGTTCTATCTTCTATATTAAGCACCCCAGGCTCTGATGTACTTGACAGTGCCCTGTACTTTAAACACACACACAAAAGCACACTGGTGATCGGAGATATTTTCTACAATGTGACATACATACACCAGCCTCAGACTCCAGACCTTTCCCACTCTTAATAAACACCTTATATTTAATTTTTTTATTGTATTTACGTTTTGGTTCTTATATTATTTTTTAAAAGGGATGGAAAAAAAAATCACTGTCAGTTATATAATGTGTATTATTTACTTAATAGCTGTTCTGGTCTATTGGGTAAATATATAGCCAGGCAGTTTTTAAAAACATGTATTATGTACCCAAGAGACCAGAGAGACTCTGAAGCAGTTGTTCCAGTCTATTGGGTAAATATGTATTTAGGCAATTTTTCAAAATATGTTAAAACTCCTTCAGTGCCATTCTGGTCAATTGGTTAAATATGTATTTAGGCTTCTTTTTTAAATGCCTTTTATGTAGCCGATAGACTGAGGAAACTGTAACTGCTGAATATGTTTTCATAATTTTTTTACCTGTGGGTATCACTGGGAGTTGTTCCCTGTATTTCAGCTCCATGTCCAAGGAAGAGCTGGGTGTCACAGCCACTGTCACCAAGAGCAGTGGCACGAGGGAGAGCTAATACAAACTTTTTTATACGTGGGCAATGTTATGAATGACATTAGTCCTCCTGATTGTCATCCTTGCCGGCTGCAAGTGATGCTCTACATCTATTTTCCCTGCCTTTGCCTCTCTGTCAGTGGACTGACACACTTTGCATTGTGCTGGGCTGGTTACACTGATGGATATTTTTAAACCAGCCGCATTTTTCAATATTCAGAGGCACAAAAATGGCATTTTCTAAACCCTGCTGTCAATTCTGGGGTTGTTTATACGAGTGAAATTCAGCACGTGCTTAAATACGAGCCGGATCAGAGCTCAACCAGCAGGGCTTATACGGCTTTATGATTTTTAAAAATATATATATATGTGCCTCCAAAATCTTTTTAGGTGTTCAAGGTGACAGGAAAATCAAATCTGATGGCTGAGCTGTAAGACAAGTTTCTGAAAATCTTAATGTAAAGTGGCTGTGACAGATGTGAGCATGCTGGGGTTTGTACAACTTCTGCTGTATTTCAGCTGAAGATTTATATTTACATCTAGTTCTTTCAGAGTGGGAATTTTATACAGTGAGAGAAACAGAGGCTGGGCTTAACACAGTGGCTCAAGGAAGCTTTTCCAGGCTTGTTTCTATTAAACCACATCTTTCAAGACAATTATGTTTGCTCCATGGTTCCCTCTTTGCCTTCCTTCCCTTTGTGGAGCAGACATCTCCATTGAACTGCTGTTGTAAATTAATCCAAATTTTATTGTGAAAACGGGACTAACCAAATATACAGTGAGAGAAACAGAGGCTGGGCTTAACACAGTGGCTCAAGGAAGCTTTTCCAGGCTTGTTTCTATTAAACCACATCTTTCAAGACAATCATGTTTGCTCCATGGTTCCCTCTTTGCCTTCCTTCCCTTTGTGGAGCAGACATTTCCATTGAACTGCTGTTGTAAATTAATCCAAATTTTATTGTGAAAACAGGACTAACCAAATATCTCCTTTTATCCCCACTGCATGAACTGACAGTATAAATTCTCTCTCAGTTTATTCCTTAATGATAAATTATTAACTCTCCACACAGAATTGATCACGTTCAGCCTATTCATCCACACAGCATCTTCATTTGCCTGTGATGATAATTAGTCCAGGAAGGAAATTTTAATTATTTGAGGTGTTTCCTTGGCTTTCCTTGCAGTCTAAGTTATTATTCCTAGTAGATGGCTGGTCTTGACCTATGGTAGAACAAGTGCTGGTGTTTGAAATCCACCTCTTGTTCCTTCAGGGTGGGTTTGCCTTCTCCCATCACAGCAAATGTGTTACTCACCCCTCCAAGTATTAGACAGTTTCTTCTGTTTTTTATTTTTTCATATTTTTCAGAAATGTTTAGATAGGTTGTTAAAATTCTTAATAGTTTTCAGTTCTTTGTATTGCTTTTAATTTTTTTTCTTTAATCACCTTTTTTTTCCCAATTTAAATAATAATAGAGCTGTTGGAAATATTTCCCTCAAATGTATTTAGGAGGTTGGAATTGATGATCTTGGAGGTCTTTTCCAACCTTTATGGTTCTGCTGTGGAAATGGAAAGGCAAATAGGCAGAAATAAGCATGGGGAAATGTGGAATACACAGGTATGTTCACATGTGTCCAAAGACAGGTATATGTACTTGTGGAGATGGAAATGAAAATTTGGTGGGTTATATGTATTTTAAACAGGCCCTTGATAAATTAGAAATGTTCTTGTTGAAGTCAGCGGGGACACTTAAATTCAAGCAAAGTGTAAACCCTTACAGACTGGAGAAAAATGATGTCACCATTTCAAATAAATCAACTGTTTTGCATTAATACAAGTTTAATACAAGTTTAACTCAGAGGATTCTTAAAAGAAAAACAAATGTGGAAAAATATTGATAAGATTTCTGACAAGGAATATTAATAAATGAAAATGTTGATAAGAACTCTGGATACATTGGATGATTTATTGCCAAAATAAGTAACTTTATTATCCAAATTATTAGACCAGCTGTAATGCCAGGATAAAAATAACAGTGATGCTGTGTCACTCACATAATTTCATAAACAATGATCAAATCCCATCAGAATAAGAAACATCTTGTCTGTCAAAGATTACGAGATGCTTTCCAGATCCACCAGTATATCCAGGCTTTTCCATTAATCAGCACTACATGTTTTTTTTTTCCTTTGGAAATCATTGAACTGGATGCTGGGAGATGTTCCCAATAGGAATTGTTGCTGTGTAATAGACTCAAGCCTGAAATGTGATTCTATTTTTATAACACAAGGTTCTCTTCTGGCTTAGGTAGGTCCTATGACCAGATCTAAGTGTTGAGTTTACTCTGTAAAAAGGGTAAAATTCCATTTTTATTAATATTCCAGATTGTTGGGGTTGGCAAAGGATGGTGTTTTCTTTTATTATTTTTTTTATTCACCAACTTATTTCAAGTTATTGGGGAAGTTTTCCTTTTCAAAGGATGCTCAGGCCCTGCCAGGCAAAATGCGGGTAAACTGTAACTGGAGTTTCTGAAATAGCTCTGCCAAACCCCTCCACTTCTGTCCCTTTAACTGTGTTCATGGTCCTCTCCTGGATAAAAAATGAAATTACCCATTTTTGCACGAAAAATATATTACTGAGTCAAAGTGCTTAAAAATAAAAAAAAAAATATATAAAGAAGGAGGAAAAAAGGAAGAAAATCTATATGTATATTAATTATCTTTACAATACACCAAGTATATAAAGGAACAGTGTGTTGCTCCATAGCAGGAGGTTTCTGTGCTTGTGTGTGGCAGTAACTCTCACAGAGGGCAGGGTGCTGGATTAACCTGCCACTGCCATAATTTGATTTGGCAATTTCAGTGATCATAAGAATATTCTTATTGTATCAAAATGTGTGACAGCTTTGTGATGGGCACAAATGGGGGATGAGATCAGACCCCGTTTCATTAGATTAAATGGAAATGTGATGTTTTCTAACAGTCAAAAAAAACTGGAGACATCATCAAAGCTATCAGTGCCCATCTCTCCACAATCTCTGCTATGATCATTTTGTTCCCTTACCATTGATCTGCTACAAAACTGAAAATTAATTTAAAGGAGGAAAGATCTTCAAATATTTATATGTGAATATATGTGTGGGCAAAATGCAGGCTGAGCTAAAGGCTTGTTACACTCACACAGATGAACTCTAAACCCAGAGCACTGGCCAAAACTCATAAAGATTAAAAAGAAGACCTTGCACTGACTGCAGTGGACGTGAGGCTCAGCCCAGATTTTGAGTTCTCCTTCCAAATCCGTGCCCACACATGTTCTTTTTCCTGCTGCAAAACTTTTTGCCTCTATGGCCAGGAAAGTTTGCACATGATTTGTGAAGGAGTCCTTTGGCCAGAGCAACTGGAGCCAAGATGGGAAAGAGAAAAATGATGGTTGATGTGGAAGTGCAGGTAAATACACACAGGCACAGAGGAGATACAACACCTTGTCAGCTGAGTAGGAACTTGGCCTTTTCCAGCAGACATTTACTTTGTTTCATGTGATATTAAGTAAACTTGATATCATAAAACTGATAAAAGGAGCTGATCTATTGAAACTGGCTGGACTTCAGTCACTTCTGTGCTCTGTCACCACGGGCAAGAGAAAAAAAAAGGTGCTGCAAAATACCTGAGTCTACCAGTCCTGGTGTACTGGCTTCCCCCTCAAAAGCACTCACCAGCATATCCACGGTCTCCTTTGCCTTTGAAATATGAGTCTTTCTTCCTTAATCTCCTCTGGACACCACTCACAAACTGAAATGGATATTCTCTGTTACCATTAGATTTAGTAGTTTTCCTGTGTTTCTCTGCAATGCAGCAGTGAGAGCAGAGACTCCTCCTTAGGATTTCTCTCCCTGGGCCAAAAGAAAAGTCACTCTCTGTCACAATTAATGTGCACACCATCAGCACTGTCAGTGCCTCAAGAGGAGTCCAGCACTGAATTGTCCACTGGATACGGAGACACATTTTAGGTTGTGAGGGGACCCTGTTGGGAATGATGCAGCTCCACCATAGCCAGTGGGAGCAATTCAAAAGGGAAAGAGAAAAGCCCTCCTAGTGCCAAAAACTGCTCCCCCACTCCTGCCTGTGGCACACATGGGAGGACTGAGCTCAGCACATCTGAGCACAAGGCTTCTCCCTTCGGGAGCTGGCGAGCCCCAGGCTGGGATCACAACTCAACACCTCTGCATCGGGGAGCAGAGGCTCCATCCAGCCTTGTGGGATGCTCTTATGCACATCCAAGAGCATAGATGTGGTTCTGGCAGGATTTTTCTCTTTCTAATTTTAGTAAAATATTTACAAAAGAGAGGTACTTCCTTACAGTCCATCAGGCATTAGTCACTGATGAGAGATAACATAAATTCTGGGGTTTAATCTCGCACCATAATATTCTGAATCCGCTTCAACATGCAATGATACCTTATAATATTGAACTTTAAAACCCCCCAGCTTTTAGAACTGTTAGTGAGCATGTGTTTATGGGAAATGGACCCTCAGATTCATGATGTTGATTGGCCTAAAATAAGGTGACATTGTTTAAAATGCCTTTATAGTCCTTCATTTGATTTTTAGCTACAATCTGAGCACTTGAAAAAACAATGATAAGCATATTTGTATGATATATAAGAAATTAAGTATTTATCTCTCTAAAAAGCGAGTTTCCTTGCTTTGGAGAAGTTTTCTGGCTGGGAAGGTTTCCAAAACCCCTCTCGTGTTGCTTCATGGAATTTTCTCAGCTCTTGTGTTTGCTCCTTCTCCACACCTCTTCCCCAGTGCAGAGAGGCACATCTGTCTGTTTTCTGCCTTATCAAGCAGACATCTACATCTGCGAGGAAAACTCCACTTCCTCAGCTAAAAACCTGTATCTGATTGTGGTAATAAAGCACTACTTCCTCAGTTCAAAACATACATCAGACAGGACCAATTACTTCAAATGACTCATAGCAACAGGCACAGCAATAGTGGTCTTTTCAAAGCCTTTGAACTTCTGCTGCTTCAAAGGTGTTCTAAAACGTGGTTATGAGGCGATTGTCTAAAATTGCCAAATTACCAGTTTCCAAGCTTTGACATTTTTTATTTTGAGCAATGAGACAAAGGAAAGCAGTTCATTCACCCACTGAGAAGAACAGAGAGAAACAAAAATATATTTCCTAGGTGAAGAGAGCTCTTAACACAACGAATACTTGAACACAAAACAGAAAAATATCTGTGCCTTAAATTAATCAAGCAATACAATTAGATTATCAAACAGTACACGACAATAATGCAAAATGCAAACAATGTGATCCAAAGCTACTGAGGGAATTTAACAGGCTTTTAACTACATCCTGGAGGTCAGAGAGGCTTAAAGTGTTATTAATGGGAATCAAAGCTTTTCACCTTTAGGTCACCAACTCAAATGTGCCACAGGTTGGTTCTGACTGACCATCATTACCACCTGGTAATTACTGGGGGGGGGCATCAGACATGGGCTTGTGGTCTCAGCAGTCCCAAAGGGAGGGAATTTGCAGAATCCAGCATGAGAATGTGCCTCAGTGGGCAAAAGGGTGCCCAGCAGAAGACAGATGATCCAGCAGAAGACAAAAGTATGCGCAACTCAAAGCTCTTCCTTCAGTAAACCTTTCAGAGCCCTCTGCTACTTCCAAGTAGTATTAAATAAAGAGATGATGTTATTGTCTAAAATTGCCAAATTAAATTTCTAATGAATCAGTTTCTACTTTTCTTTTCTTGGATAGAGTATTACCAATGAACTGCCCCTGATGGCTGTGACGTTCTCCTGAGCAGCACCATGCCCAGAGCACCGTGCAATAGTCTAGTTGGTTAAAATTTATTTTAGGATGGACTGATCCAGTCAAACTCTCATGATCTGTAAGTTAACTTTGAAATATTAAGTTAAAGAAGAATCCAATACACTGAACATCATAAAGCATATTATTTTTACCTAGTGACCTGAAGATATTTGGATCTCCGTGATAAAACTGTTATTTTATCAAGAAATTCCAAAATTAAGATGTCATTTAAATAAATATAGCTCTAATTCAATAATGTGTTTCTGCTTGTTCCACTTTCATATTGAAACACCCAGTTTTAATTTTGTCATTTTGTTGAGGTTTTACCTGTTTTCTTACCATTGAAGGTGATCAAACATGTATTTGGAGGGCACGTGTCAAGTGACAAGGGAGCTCTGGCTCATCAGTATTATGGTATCACTATGAGATGACCATGAGAGCTGAATTTACCTGTAGAGGTGGATACTTTTCACAGGCTTCTAAAGAAATAAAGGAGAGTTTTCACCCTCATGTATTTTTTTGAGTTGCATTTGTATGTCATAAATTGTGGTAATGTATCCCCTGAACTTCTTTGGCAGAGCTCTAAATTCATTCAGGTTTGGGTGCAACTTCCACCACAGCCCTTTCTGGCTCCTCCAGGACACATTTACTTACCCTTGAGCACTGGTCCTCAGCATCAGTGGAGACATAAGGGTTTGTTCTGGAGATTGTGGGTTCCCTCTGAGCCCATATAAACACCAGAGGAAAGACTCCAACATACAGGGGTTTTTTTCAGAGTTCTGGGTAGAAAGTTTCTGGATAAATCCAGGTGAAGAACTGCTGAACAAAATATTTTTTTTTCATTGGAGGAGATATTCTTTAGTTTACTTATAATAAATTTCTGGGATTTGTTCCCAAGAAAGTTCATTGTCAAAATTTAATGACGGGACAGGACAGAGCAGATAGGATATGATCCCATTCCCTATTTGGTGTAACTCTTCAAATCCATCTTTTCTTGTAAATACTTGTATGTAATCAGGGAAATTAAGGTTCCATAAATGTTTGGCAATATCTACATTAAAACTGCTGTTTCTCTACAAAATTTTCCCGAAATATGTTTATGAAACTATTAAAATAGAGAAATGCAACAACAGAGAGGCAGAGAAAATGCACTTAAAAATTCAGGTAGTCACAGTGGAGATCTGTTCAGGGCTAGAAGTCACTTCTGGCTTTGGTAGGAAGAAAGCCTACAGGCACTTCTTTTTACAAGTAAATTACATCTGTTCAGACACTGTACTTTCCTAACACCATACTTTTGTTTTTTAGGCTGAGGATCCTTCAAGTCTAGCAGCTCAGATGCTTGCATCCGTCTGTACCCTCTTGGGTAAATACCTGTCACTTTAGGCAGTCTTATCTCCTCCACAGTGAGACTCAGATTGTCCCACTAACACGCTGCTTTCCCTCCTCTGGCACAAGTGCCACCAACCCAAGACCTTCAACTCCACTCCAGTTAAGGAAATACAATTTGTCTCTAATAGCTTTTGCCTTCTTTGCTAGTGGCATCTCCAACTCTGGCACATATACACAGTATGCTTCAAGAAGCAAGGTAATGCCTTCTTTTGCTTATAAAACCAAAGGATCTATGATGGAGCAAAGAAACACGGCTTGTCTGGTTGGTGTCCAACCAATTTATGTGCCTGTCTCTTTGCTGGGCAGATTTGGATGTGAACTGTCAGCAGAAAGAGCCAGACCTGGCTTTGTAACCTTCTGTGGTGAATAAAGTTGTGGACACAACATATATTTTTAGTGTTGTGAAGCCTTTTGGTTTGTTGCAGTTCTTTCTGTTGGACAGAAACCCCTTCACTCTGTTTTGAGGAGGCAAAGAGCAAGTACTTTTACACAAAGCTAGAGCTTCAGGTTAGCCCTGTGTCAAAAGACTTCAAACTGAAAGGGAGGAGGTTTAGATTAGAGATTAGGAAGGAATTCTTGGCTGTGAGGGTGGTGAGGCCCTGGCACAGGTTGCCCAGAGAAGCTGTGGCTGCCCCATCCTGAAAGTGTCCAAGGCAAGGTTGGACAGGGCTTGGAGAAACCTGGGCTAGTGGAAGGTGTCCCTGCCCATGGCAGGGGGTTGGAATGAGATGACCTTTAAGGTCCCTTCCAACACAAATTATTCTTGTACTCCATGATTCTGTGATCTCTCCATGGAAATAAATTTTAAAAAGTAGTTCTTTTAAGCAAATACTGGTCACTCATTTGGAAGGACTGAGGAAACCTAGTCAAGGTCTGTGTCAGAGGTTTTAAACTGTCACTGCAATCTGGTCCAATATTAACTCATTTTTCCCATGCATTATTCTCTATGTCAAGATTCAACCTGTATTTTTCCTTTCTCCCAGCACACACACATCCACACACCTAAAAACATAACTGGTGACACCCTTGTTACTCCTGAAACAGGTTCTAATGCCACTTTCCTAGGAAAAAAATAAAGCATTAACATTATCGTTATTCCTAAATTCTGGTAGTATCTCTGAAAAAGCATCACCAGCCTGGAAAAGATGAGAAGCACAAATTGCCCATAAATTCCCTTTCATCTCAGGACAGTGAATGTGGAGAACCAGAGTACAAACAACCATTTGGGGGAACCGTGGATGTTCTCTTTACTTGGATACAACTCAGAACGATGTTTTCTGTCATCCGCCGAGGATCTGGATTTATGGGCACGTCAGCACTTCCATTTGCACTGAGGATGCCCAGATGGGGAAACCCTCTCCCCAGCAGTATGAAATACCCATCTGCTGTGTATTAATACTCTTCCAGGGATTATTGTTTCATGCTGCCTGGCTGTTGCAGTCGGTGTTTGGAGGCTGGGATGTAGGAGCACGTCCCAGCGTGGCTCTGGAGTGAGGATCAGGTTGAGCCACCGAGTGTCAAATTAGTGAAGGCTCTGAGATGGCCCATTCTGAGCAAAAGGAATTTTGAAAAGCAGCAAGTCCCCTTACGGTATCAATTTGATCAAATAATATGTTTATGGCAGCATTATTTGATCAAGAGAAACAGTTAACTGAAACATGACATGTAACTGTTAAAAATTACCCACTATCAAACATCAGCTGGGGACAAAGACAGGAAGTGTTGACGCTTATAAATAAAAAATGATGTAGAAATTAAACAAACAACCCATGGAGACTCTTTCAGGTTTTTTTCTTTCCCCCCGTTTCTTATGTTAAACCGCACAATAAACGGCCTTTGAGTTGGAGAGGTTTAATCTATGTGCAGAAAGGGAATTAGAGGCTGATTCAGACCTTTTTTTTCCCTTTCCTTTCCTGGAGGCCTCTTTTTTATTTTCTTTCCAGGTATTGATTGTGAAAGTGATATCACACCAGAAGGTGCATTGATATGGTGTTGAGTAACAGAAAACTGCAAAGACTCCTTACAGTATAATCAAAGCTTCTGTCCAAGCCCCACACTCTGATGAAATCCAATCAATAGGGACGATTAAATGACACATACAGAGCCATCAATATTAAATACAATCCATTTCCTGTACAAGAGCAGTGCAATGTAAAGTGGACAAGATAAAACTTGAATAGGCAGGTTATTTACGATGCTTGAACAGTATTTAAGAAGTGATGAAAGTTGGGAGCACACACGATTTGCATATTAATCAAGAAAGCACATAAAATATAGTTTGGTGGGTCTGCAATGTTTCAAAAAAATAACTTTTTTTTTTTAAAGTTATTTTTCTGGGGGGCAAAGCCAGAAAGGAGTCGACTCCAAACTGAAAAAATCTAGATTCTACAGCCCGTGATTTTAACAAAACATTTGGTTTTCACAGAGCTTATTCAGAAGTCCAAACCCTTTCCCTGATACCTGTGCAGTGGAAGGCAGGTTTGTGATAATTCATTGCTGCTTTAGTCTGTGTTTTGCCTCCAGAGGTGAGGAAGAGACTTCCAGGAAGTGTCACAATTTCCCTCCATGGGCAAACATCCAATATTTGGATGGTTTTGCTCCGTAACACACTTAGGCACATCCCTCACAAGCAAACCAAGAGCCATAGAAGCAAGGGCCCCTAGAATGGTGCAGTGCAGGGGTCCAAATCTGGGACAATCACACTGTTTTGGAACAGCCCTTGGCAGGACCTCTTATCTCCCTCCTCCAAGTTGCCATAGCCTCACCTGGACCTGAGCAGGCACTTCCAAAGCTGAGGGATGCAGTGGCTGGACAAACTCTGCTTGATTTCAGTGCACCACCTCCTCTGCTGTTCCTCACATCACTCTTTCTGTTATAAAACTGATCTGAGAAGTAAAGGTGACTATAGGTATGAAACAAAGATGGTTCTAGGGAAAAAAACCCTGACTTGCAACAGGTCACTCCCATCGGGGGCAGTGGCTGTGCCAAAGCAGATGCCAAGCCCATGTGACATTTGCTATTTTCATAGAATCCTAAAAGGATTTGGGTTGGAAGGGACCTCAAAAACCATCTCATTCCAACTCCCCTGCCATGGGGAATTGGAACCTTCCACAAGACCAGGTTACTCAAAGGCCCATCTAACCTGGCCTTGAACACTTCCAGAGATGTGGCATCCACAGATTTTCAGACCTCCCAGTGGCTGTTAGGGTTGCCAGAGGGCCCATCAAAGGAAGGTTTTACTTTGTTGGATTTCCTCATGAACTTGCCTCCAGAGACACACTGTGGTGCTGCTCCTGGGCTAAGAGGAGTCCACCACCTGATTCCATCAGCTGAGACCAATGCTTTTTGGTAAACTCCCTGTTCTTCTCTGCTGTGCCATCCAAAATGTTTCCACCAGTTCTTAGAGAGTCCATTGTGTTGCAAACGCTAAAAACCATATCTAATAAATCTGGTTTCTTCTGATATTTGTCATCCTACCATGACTTCACAATACGCAGTGGGGAAACAAGAAAATTACAGATCTGATGGCAAAAACAAGAAATTGGTAAAAATATAGAAATAGGATAAAAGTATGGATCTCGAGGAAATCAGGCACTGATACCGCACTGCCTTTTGTTCTGGAAAAGTAAGAGGAAGGATGAATGAATTCACCACAGAGGGAAGGACACAAAAGCAGCAGATTGGTAGAAAAGTGTTGCCGTGCTGCTCCTGAGCTCCACATTGTTCTTTGCTTTTCACACATGAATCCTCATCATATTGATTGATAAATACTAATTGTTTTCTCCATTTTTTGACATCAATTCATCCTTTTTCAACACAAAACTTTTACAGTACCTTTGGAGCAAGTAGATAAAATTCCTTATCACTAAACCTAGAAGGACCGTTAACAAGTTTAAAGTTAATCATATATTTATGTCCTTTGTTATACCGGGCCATAAATGTTTGGTATCTTCAGGATGAAAACCCTTCATCTTAACACAATTTTCAAGAATTTTTTTTAAAAAAAAACTCCTCAATAAAAGTTTTACAGAGAAAGTGAGCCTGAAAAATGTTCTTGGAGATGACACTACTCTCTGCCAGGACACTTTCACAAATACTGTGGGGACAGCAGGTTGTTTGCCAATGAAAAGCTACTTTCTCTTGACAAAATTGAAAATTGATGACAAAGTGATTGGGTATTTCTCAAAATGCTGTCAAATGTAATGACATTGGGTATGTTCCAATTAGTTTTGTAGGCTCTCGAGATACAGCTCTCTCTCCTTGCCTTCTGTGTAAAAACTTTGTGGCGTGAGTCTGGTCCTCTGAAGGACAGCCAGAGCTGCTACAGCTCCCAAAATTTACCAGGGAATAAGATGCACTGACATATCTAGTCTTGGCTAAATAATCAACTTTCAACTCTGCAAAACCTGAGCTTTCTTCAAACCCATCTTTCTGGTTTGATGTGGGGTGACTGGCACGTAGTGCAGGTCTGTAGGTCACCTTGCTGGCAAGAGAGTATGGAATAGGTTGTCGACAAAATAATCAAGTTAATTTTGTTTGACCAATAATTAACTGCATTTTTGTGAGATGAGAGGTGCAACGAGCCCTGGGATGTACTGAGATCCCACCTCCAGAAGCAGAGGGGAGAGGGAAGACGAAAACTACATCAACATCTGTCCCCTTTATGCTGGTGGAGCTGGTAACCAGAATTTCCCCCTCTCTCTCACTATCTAAAGTACAAACAACATAAAGCTGGGATTGGATTGATACAGAATGCTACATAAAATGTTTGCTTATAATTATTTCTAGCACCCTTTTGAAGCTTAGGGATAAAACATTTCTAATTATTCACCAGGCCGTTGGAACTCCTAGGCCTCTGTAATAGGGATTTAGCAGAACAACAAATAACATACAGGGATCCAGATGAAAGGAGTGAATTTGAAGGGATTATTACCATAAAAAAAGCAAATGACTATTTGATGGAGTTACAACAATACAGAGAGTCAGACAGGGATAGAGAAATAATGCTAATTGATAAATACATAGCTGCTTAATCTTTAATTTGAGCCGTGGAAGAGTTGTAAAACGAGTGATACCTGTAATTTCCCTTTTAAAAGATCACTCTGTTTGAAATGCATATATAAGGAAAACCCCTCAAATGCATCTTTCCTGCCCCCCCTCCCATTTCCACCACACTACAGTCACAATAAGTAATTCTTTAAAAGGCAGGACCAGAAAATTTTTATGGTCTTGGCTGGCTTACAGCTGCAGGAAGATTTGCACCCCAGTTTAGGATGGGAGCCAGGACATCTTCTACAGGATCCTGTGATCTGCTCATCTATGAACCCCACGGGCCATAGGAAGCAGCAGACGTTCAAGGAATGAAGACTGGATTTGCTGTTCACTAGAATGTACCACAAAATCCCTGTGTTGTCTTAATCAGACTCAAAGCATCGCAAAGTAAAAAGCAAATCAAAAGAAGACAACAACACAACACCCCGAAAAAAAACAACTTGAGGTGCAGCCACCCCTGTTCCCTCATTTTTCAATAAAACAGACAACCTTTAGGCAGTTTGTCTTAAATAAGGACCCATAAAATGTATAAGTGGACGCAAAATGGAATAAATATTCTATATTCAGTGCTGTTCTAAGCAACATCACCACCACCACGCCAGTGATTCCCCATAAAGGTAGTTTTTTTGAGGATACAGAAACTGTCCTGCCTAAAGAGAGAAGGATATAAATCTGACTTTGCATATTCATGCAAAAAAAAAAAAAAAATCCCAAAAAAGCACGGACAGGAGACTTACCAGCTACTCTGCAAGCTGTGTGCTTCTTTATATCACAAATAGGGGTTTAAAGGGCAAAGGTATGCAGAGCAGATGCATTGTGGCTATCTCTAAATCAGAATTTCAATGTGAGACTGTTCTTCAACTGCTCAGTAGAGTCTCTTAGAAGCTTTTTTTTCCCCTCCCTAATGAAGGTAAAACGTTAGCATTATAAATTGCAGCTTAGAGAAATTATATTCAGACTTTAGAGAAAAAAAGAGACAGAGGGAAACCGTACGCAGTAGATTAGCAGGGGTGGATCGTCTTGTTGAGAGTTGTGCTGCCAAAGCCTATTAAAGTAATTCACATTTTACACACAGACATTACCATTTTCTCTGAACTATAACGTCCTTGGAGCATTACTCTGTGGAGACATCCAAAATCCACTTTAGATGGGGCACAAAGGCACAGTTTGAGATTTACCTGTGTGACTTGTCTCGCAGGTGACAAGCATTAAGGAGGGAAAGCTACACTTCTGTCAGATAAGCAGGAAATCTTGGTTTCTTAATTCACTCAGAAAGAAAGGATAATTACCTGAACTAAATTTCTGCGCCCATCTCAAATGGACTCTGGGGACAATCCTGCAGATTAATGCTCTAAGAACATAAGATTCAGAAAGAGAACGTAGGGATGTATGAAATAGGATCTCTTTTAACAACCTGGATCAAAAACTGTATCCTGAACTGAGGGGAGGGAGAGGTGGAGGAAGGGGTAAATCCAGTGCAGCATTAACACATTCTGCTGCCTCAGCAGAATCAGATTTTGACAAAAATAATAACGATGATTTTTATGAGTTGACTTTTTTCACCCCTACATTCTGATGGATTTGAGAGATTTCCACGACTTGAATGCTTCAGGCAAGATCTTCAGGTGTTGTAAATCAGGATAGCTTGTCTGGAACATGGACAGATTCACCCTGCTACAGCTTTTCTGCTCATCTGCAGTATCATTATCATCTAGTAGCATTAATTAATTTTCTGGTGTTTTATGCAATGCTGCCTCTGCCTCCTCCCCACCTCGAATTGTTTTGATTTTGTTCTTTTTTTTTTATTATTTATTTTTTTTTATTGCTGTTATTGCTCCATGTCTGCTAAGTAAATCTGTGGCATGTTACTTTAAAAATGAAATAAAGCTTGTGTTCATAGTGACAGTCAATAACACTACAGCATTATAATCAATTGCTATTTGTAGCAGCAGGACTAGCAGTGGGGGCAGATCAGTGCAAATTACTGTCACTGTGTGCTGTCGTGTAGTGCAGCCAGCCTGGATCACAGAAGACAAATGATCCCGGATTCAATGGGAGCAGACAGTACTTAGTCATACCTGCACAATGGCAACATGCTCCAAATAAAAGGGGAAAGTGGTTATAAACCTACACAAGTGATAGGGAAGAGAAATAAATTAATCCAGCAAGGAGCTGCGCTGCCGAGATCCCGGGCTAAACGTTCCTGCTTTCACCATGGGCTCAGGAATGGAGGATTACAAGTGTCCAGGGATCTACAAAAAGGTTGGATGGCTCTTTAGTGAGAGCACCAGTGACGTCTCTGTTGTAGTTTAAACTGATGGTTTGTACAGACACCTCTAAGCCGTGGGGTCTCAGTTCAAAACACCTGTTATGATCAATAATAATGGCAAAATGAAATGTAATATCTATCCACCCCCCAATCTTTCTATAGAAACAGGAGTGTTTGTTACTGCCATAGATCACAGCAGTGCAATTTTTTGTCTGTGTTTCATCTGAGGAAAGAGATCCAGGTTCTGATCTCAGTGGGGGACAGAGCAGTTATCTCAGAGCTGGGGTCTGGAAGCAGAAGGTCAAAAAGGTAATTTGAAAGATGGAGGTGCCCAATTCTTCGTCCTTCAGCACCTTTGTCCCCTGTGAATTAGGCTACTTATCTGGAAACCCACTGATTAGGGAGAAATGTAAATGTTGTTTACCAGAGAGAGAAGGAACCTGGTGCAGATCAAGTCCACATCCTTTGGAAAACAAAGCCTTGGTTATTAGAGTTATGCTTCTGAAATTACATCTGATCACCTGGCTAAAGGATTTCTTATTGATTTGGGAGACTGCACTGCAAAGTCTAGTCCTACATCTCACCTTCCAGAAGGGAAAACCCACCTCCAGGACCACCCCAGCTCCTCACACACCCCATCCCAGGAGAAACCCATCTCCTGGAGAGGGCGATCCGGCAACAAGGCCAATGCAAACACTGAGCTCACTTCTGGGACTGCTGCAAAGGATGACAATTTATTGCCTGTTTTAAGGACGGAGTTTGTGATATGAGCATTTGCCAACTGGGAACTGGAGTGAGATCAATGAGTTATTTTACATAGGTCCCTGAATTCTGGGCCAGAGTGAAACTGCTGACCTAGAGGTGAAAGTCTCTAATTTTATTTCTAGTCCCTCTGAGTCATGTAGTCACCAGAAATAACACTGACAGCAATAAAACCCAGCAAACAAACAAAACTAAGCAAACATCAAATATTAAGGGAAAAGATTTTGCCAAAGAGGCTCAGCACACGTTTTGTGAGACGGCATAATCTTTGACAGCGGAATCTGGAACATAAAACCCCCTCTCTCCTGGAGCCCAGCATTCTTCTCTGAAGACAAATGTTTTATAATAAATATTTCTGTGCCTGTGGAGCTTTGTGCAAAGTTGGACATGATATTTTTGGCAATATCTGCATGTCAGTAGGAATCTGAGAAAGTGTCACATACTGTACCCGAGCTGGCCGGTTGGTGAAAGCCATGGCTTTGAATTTGCATGTCCCATATGGGATGGGCTGAGCAGAGCAGGGCAAGAGAAACAGGGACACTTCTGCTCTCCAGCCTTTTTTATTCTGCTTTAATCCATGATCTGAATTATAGAATTCACCTAAAGTTGTGGCATCTTCACCTTCCCATTGTCAGTTCTCTCCACCTTCCAAAAACAGAAAGGTGAATCCCTTGTGTATTTATAGTTCCGATGTTTTCCAAGATCATAATTATCCCTTTTTGTTATTTTTACTATTAATAATATGAATAATAATAACAATCCTAATGGATTTTTCACTACCTCTTGAGGAGGTAGTTTCCAAAGGAAATTTCTAAGTCTATTCCTGGCTAACAGGCATAATAGCTTGGGAAAAATAGTCTTCCACTCAAAGGTAGTTTAACTTCAAATGAGGACTTTTTGGCTCGGAGATTGCTAAGGAAAATTGCTTCGTTTTGTAACTGTAATTCCTATATTTAAATGAATGGGATTTTCCTTCAGAGAGATTGGAACTATGGAATTTTCCTTCGTTGGACAAGAATCAATGGAGTGTTTGCTGCTAATTAAGCCAAAGAAATTATTTGAAAAGGACAAGTTGATATAGAAGGACCTTCATATTAAAATTGCAGTTTTGAGTATAAGAAGAGAATTTATTCTAATTTGATTTTTTTTTTTAATTTCAGTGTTTGTGCTTTTTTATTATTTTGAAGGCTATCAGGAACCACTCCCTCTTGATACAAGTAAGTCAACTTTATGTGTTCTGTGTTTAGGATCTAACTCAATCACCATTGAAGGCAACGGGGTTTGGATGAAACCTTCTCAGTGAGTGGTTTTTAAGGTCTCAGACAGCAAAGATTCAGCTCTTGAACGTCCTGAGATCAACCACCAATTTCAGAAAACTGGAACACATGCAACAAAATCACCACATTCTGTAGTGACAAACTCTTTTGCAGAAACAGGGCTGTGATGCCGTTGGTGGCTTGGTTTGACCTGATTTCCCTTTACACAAACACAAAATGTCAATGGGAGACGCCGACAGCAGATTTCGTGGCTTGGGAATTTGATTTTACTATGGATTTTGAGACATAAGGGGAAAATGCACAACATCAAATGAATGAACTGCCTTTTTCTTTACCTTTTCAGTAACGAAATGATTGTAATATTGAAATATTGCAGATCACTGCAGAGCACAAGCACTGAATTCCTAATGTTTCTATACATTATATAACCCTAAACCCACATAAATTGATAATAATATGAAATAAAAAAAAAAAATGCTGTGTTTGAGAAAGACTTTTGGGTTAACTATTTTGTTTTCCTGGTGTTTGGGGAGATTTGGCTGAGTTCTGGGTCATTTTTTGGGGAGATTTGGCTGAGTGACTGGAGCTGCAAAGTTAACAAAAATCAATGTACACTTTGCTGCAGTGGATATATCTTTTTTTTACCCATTTTGAGGAGCACAACCACGAGGATATACAACACAATACTATCCCTAAAGTTATAAAAAAATAAACTATATATTTTAATTAGCTTAAAAGGGTCAAATGGCAGCAAAAAAAAAAAAATCACCTGCAACACAAAAACTCTGGCTATTGTAATGATACAGTGTGTAATTCAATATATCTGTTTAGGTATTGACCTTCTGCATTATTAATGGCTTTGAAAAGGGTACTGCTGTCTTGCAACTCCTTAACAGGTGGAAGCCACTGGAAACCTAACATTTATTGGTTTCTATATGCCAGATTACTTTCCAACTAAAAGTCAATGCAAATATGTTTGCAGCCAGAATGTAATAGGGAGTCCTGATTTTCTGTGGCTTGTTTGTTGTGGCATTTTTGTCTAAAGCCTCTTCTTTTCTCCCTCCCCCCTCCGAAAAGGATCCTATTGTGAAAAAAAGGATTTAATTTCCAGTTAATGGAGTCATTTTTTGCTGTTTAAAGAAGTTCATTTGGAATGAAACATTTGGAAATCCTTGTCCAACCTTCCGCTTCAGAAAAATCCTAATTTGTTTGACTGAGATCTCTGGTGAGCCAAAGTACCTATTAGATATCTCACAACAAACAAAAAAATGTTCTCTTTTCTGCATATTCACCTTTAAACAATATTTTTTGTGTCAAACATGATGCTTAGGTGTGATTCCAAAGCATAGAACAGGGCCTCCCACACTCAAAGTCACCAGAAAATCTGTAAATGGAAATTTTAGCATGTTTTATCTCCCTTTTTTGTCTTCCACCAACAACTAAATTCTGTTCTGTCAATGAATGGATAAATATTCAGATGGCATATTACTTATCTATTTATCTATTTTTAGTTTCATAATGCTGTTTTGATTAATTTATATATAAAAAGTTGAAATACATTTCTTGTCTTCGAGTATTTTTTAAAACATTTATTAGTTGAGTTAAATTTGAAGCAAATTTTTCCCCTGCCTTTATCCTTTATGTCATAGAGAGAACTAAAATGACCATAACAACATATTTTTTTTGTTCCGCTGTGGAAAAATCAGTTAAATATAAACCAATATTTTACCAAATCTCTTGTGAATATTTCCCCTAAGGGCCAGATCCCGTGTGACTTTCAACATAGCAGAAAGAATTTATGTGCAAATCAACCATCAAGCATAAAACAACAATAGAGACAAGAGGAAAAAAAACACCCAAACAAATAAATAAAAAGAAAAAAATTATCTCAAAATTCTAAATACATTATAACAAAGGATGCAATAAAGAAGTATTTATATAGCTTTTCCTGTGGTACTTTTACTCATATTTTTGAGAAGCAAATGCACAATTCCATTAGGAGAAACCATAAAAAATAGCCATGACCTCATTTGTAACCACCAAATATTAGCATTTCCCTTCATTCTAATTGTCAGTCTATTTACATATATTATGCTATATTCAATGTACAGTGATTTTCAACTGATTTGGAAGTGCTGACCTACAATCAGGAAACAGATAAAAGGAGATTTTAATTTCTTTTTAAATATCTGTTCTCATTTTAAAAGTCTGTTTGTAAATAATTTTCCTTCCTTTAAAAGAGAATTTCTATATACCCTGTACTGTGGTGTTCTTCTGGCCAAGGAAAAGTGAGAGAAGACTGTGGAAATTCCAAATTGGAGTCAACTCCCAACAATATCATTATATCACAATATCATTCCTGTTCCATTACCCAGCATTTACTCCCTAGGAACGATGCTGGAAGATGCATCAGTGAGACAAGTCAATTTTGTAGCTTGTCATCTCTGGATCTTCTCCTTGTCACGGATTTCATCTGTTAGTTGATCCCAGGTGGCACAAGTTTTCATGGATCCAACCTGTTTCTATCCCTTGGGACAGACAGAAATAGCAGGTAGATATGACATAGGAAGGAAGACCATTCTCCTTTCCAGGTTGGAGAAAGAGAAGGATATCTGAGCTCGGATCTGCACAAGGCTTTCCTTTCCTTTCCTTAGTTTTTCTCATGGGAAGTTGCTCCAGCCTTTTGACCAAGGAATTCCTGAGTTCATCACAACCACAAATTCATCTGCAAATGTTCTCATCCTTCCCAAATGAACTAGAACCATCAACTGAGCTGTGAAACACAGGCAACCTCCTGAAATTTTTATATTTTTAAAGTACAGCTAGACTGAGGTTCTGACATTTTTGTGCTTATTTTTTTCTTTTTTTTTTTTTTTCTGAAAAAAATATGCATGATAACATGGATTCATCCATTCTCCTCCTCTGAACTGAAGTGGAATGCTGAGAGTATCGAAGAAAACCTACTCTGATGGGCTTTTGAATTCAAGAGCTCTAGGTAAGCACACAGATTCCTGGTTGTTTCTCCAAATTAAATCTGGAATCTGATTTTACTTAGGGTTTCAAATTTAATTTTTTTTTTCTTTTTTTTTTTCCCCCAGAACCAAAACATAGCATTGCACTTCCAAGTTGATTGAGACACAGGTTATGATTCACAGCTTACACAGAATTGGCACCAACTCAGCACTTGCACACGTTTCCAGGAGTTGTGACTGAAAGCATACAACAGAATTTGACTCAGTAAAAATCTGTGTAAAAATGGTGGTTCTCATTTTCTTGTAGTGCCACGTGTTCTAACACAATGGTTAAAGGTGAATAATTGCTGCTGAGAAAAGCACTTTTTGGTGACTCACCATAGTCTCCAGCCTGGACTTCAACAGAGAAGTTCTTCTATCAGATTAGGAACAATTTTGTGTTCCACTTGAAACATGCTGACTGGACTGTAACTCTTTGAACAATGCATGTAAATTTACCCCAAGACAGGTGCTACATTATGTCCAAAATGAACAATTTTTTTGTGAAACTGAGATTTAACAAAAAATCCTGATGTCACAGGTGAAGGCAGAAAGGGATGGAACCAGGAGGCCTGGGATGATCTCTGAGCTTTGCCAGTTCTTGTGTCACGGTTGGCAAGAGCTCCCAGAACAACTTGCCTTCTAAGATTAGATGAAAATTTACCTCCAAATCTTATTGGCACTCTTAATGTCATCTGTAATATTGCACTGATTTATAAATAGGTTGAAACTACTGATGCTTCATGGCATGGACCTGTTGGAGCAGGTCCAGAGGGGGCCACAAAGATGTTCCAAGGGCTGGAACCCCTTGCTCTGGAGACAGACTGGCAGAGCTGGGGTTGTTCATCCTCTGGGGAGACTTGAGAGTCCCTTCCAGTGCCTAAAGGGATTCCAAGAGAGCTGGAGAGGGACTTTGGACAAGGGCATGGAGTGGCAGGACAAGGGGGAATGGCTTCCCACTGCCAGAGGGAAGAGTTAGGTTAGGGATTTGGGAGAAATTGGCTGTGAGGGTGGGGAGGCCCTGCACAGGTTGCCCAGAGAAGCTGTGGCTGCTGCATCCCTGGAAGTGTCCAAGGCCAGGTTGGATGGGGCTTGGAGCAACCTGTCTAGTGGAAGGTGTCCCTGCCCATGGCAGGGGGTTGGAACCAGATAATCTTTAAGGTGCCTTCAACTCAAAACATTCTGTGATTCCATAACTCATTTTTGTCATCCCTTATACACACGTATACATGTGTGTAGTGCTTAAAGCAACAGAATTTCCCCCTTTTCCCATAAACTCAGCATCAAGAGTTGGGAAGGGAGAGCAGTACCACCTGCTAGACACAGATGCAGTCCTAATTCTGTGGACCTACATGGATTTACCAGTTGAGATTATGGCCTTGACACAAAGGATCAGATATGGTGGCTTCCAGTCACAACAATAGATGATGAAAGCAAAACATGCTGCCTCCTGCCTTTCCGAATCCATGCAGTCAGGATGTCTTTCCCCCACTCAGGAGCTATTGGAAGTGGCAGAGAGGGGGAGAAGAGGCGTTTTACGACTCGTAAGATCATGGCTGGCATAAGCAGGGAAAGAAGCCTGTGTGTCTGTGTCTCTTAACATCCAGAGACAGGAAAATGAGGGATCAGCAGAAGAATCTTCTGCACCCTTATAAAGAGGAGTAATAACGCCTGACATTTAAATCACTCCCCCCGGCCACAGGCGAGCAACGAAATACTCGGGGGGGTCAGATCCTGCCAGTGGTATCCAGTGCCAGGAAGGTGGTGCTCAGCAGGGGTATCTCTTTCAGCATCTGTGTGTTGGAGAGAAGCCTCTCCTAAGTGCCTTTTCCGGCGCCCCTGGAGGATACGTGAGCACCTCGGCGCTTTGCAGTGCCCTCGGCAGCGGCCGCCCGAGCGCTGCACCTCTCCCCGTGCCCCGGGAGGCTGTGGCTGCAAAAGCCATAATTTACCCTTTAATGTTTTGGTGCTTAATGTGACGGATTTCCCTCTTTCCCTCATTGATTTGATCTGATCGAGGCACGAAGCTGCGCAGGTTTCCTGCATCTCAGACGATTTTTAAGTCTAAAACACGCAAATCCCACGGTGCATCCCCCTGTTTCCCTGGCATTATGTCTGCGGAACGGTGTCACGAGCGATGGCACCTCTCCACAGAAAAATAGAGGAATATCTTCTGCAGGATGTGAGATTTCTAAGGAGAGCTTCCCTGTGACATGAGCTGTTGAACTGTCTCCACAGAGTTCTGCTTTAATTTGAACTACTCCTGCCACACCATCACAGACAGCACCATCCAAAATGTGAGGCAGTAATTAAATTTCACTGGGAAATAATAATTAATAAGGGCACAGGTGAGCTGCCTCTTCATTCAAAAATATTTCTTTGCCATTTATGTTCAGTTCTTCTGAATAACCCATGAGCTGGAAAGATTAACAAAGTATATTGAAGTCTCCCACTTCTGAGGTATTATCGGAGAAAGGACTCTGACACAGTTTTACAATTGTGTGTTTTTAAAATGCATTATAAAAATATTATCTTACTATCTAAAATATCATCTTTGAACACCAGCTTTCAAATTTGTTAATAAGATGGTGTTATTCTGATGTATAACTCAAATTGCCTCTGCCTCAAACCTCTGGATTGAACATATTTTTAAAAATATATTAAGGAAATAATAATCAAAGATGAAACAGATGAAGAGGATTTACCTTCAACTTAAAGAAACATAATAATGTGTTTTCAAAATCTGTGTGGTTTGGATTTATCCCAGACTTTCCTATGGCAGGATAAATATATGATTTTTTTTTCAAAATGTATTCTGATAGCTAAAGTACATTTGAGTTCCCTCTGTCCTTCTCTCTTGCCCACAGAATATGGGCTATAGACATGCATATTTATTCAAATTTCTTTTTCTTTTAGACATTCCCGCAGCTCTTTTGTTGGCCAACTGTAAACTGATCACTTACAATTGTACTTGAGTGTTTAGTGACCAGAAAATGTACAAATGCTGCTGCTGCCAGAGTAACTGAAAGTGCACAAGCAGATTGAGGGAAATACTACAGGCAAAAATTAGCCATCATTAGTTACCCCTGCTAATATTGCAGAAAATTGAAATGCTTGCCTCACTGAGAATTGAAGAGCATTTCTGAAGTTTATCCAGAACAAAATATCTGACTTTTAAATAGAAATAAGATATAAAGTGTCTCCATGCATTGTTGGGCTGCACGGTGGCAGTTTGCAGGAAAATCTGCCGAATCCCCTTCGTGGGAATCAATCCCAGATAGATTCAGCCCCGTTAATTATAATTTTAACAGCTTTGGATGCCACGTTAGGAGCGGGGTGGGGGGGAGGAAAGGGAGCAAAGTGGGTCTCTGCTCACAATGATAAACACAAGACCATAAATGTCAGACAAAGGCCAAGAACGACGCAGAGGACAGACTGCCGGAGTCCCGGCCTGAACACAGGGAATGTTTGATGGGTTTTGTCTGGCGGGGGGGTTCCAGCCTGAGAACACTGTAGTAAGTGCAAAATGCAATAATAATCATACAAAATACCTTTGCCCTCACAAAAAACCCTAAACTTCGCCACTCTTTATGGTTAAGTCATGGTGTGTTTTTTATGATTCTTCTGTATTATAGGTTTCTTCCGTATTTAATGTTTCTTCTCTATTTTATTTTTTTAAATCTGTTATATTGGAAGAAACAGATTTTCATGCAAGAAGATGCAGAGCAGCAGCTCCTTCTGTGTCCAATTTGTTCAATTTAAAGAGGTGCCCTTCTGAAGGTGCCTTAATCCCCCTTATCACTTTTTAGCTTTTCCAGCTCTCCTTCGCACACCCTCCCTAACTTCATCCTTAACCTTCCTCCCGAAGCACTTTTTGCCCGATTTATCCCGGGAAATTAAATAATACAGCACCTTTTTCGGTGCTGTGGCACCCCAGCCGCGCTAAGGTAACCTTCCAGTGATATTTGGGGTGTTTGTTTTTGCAGATGACCTTCCTGTCGATATCTCTGTCAGGCGCGTTCCGGCAGCACCTGT
Source organism: Lepidothrix coronata (assembly GCF_001604755.1). Lineage (NCBI taxonomy): Eukaryota > Metazoa > Chordata > Aves > Passeriformes > Pipridae > Lepidothrix > Lepidothrix coronata. Next base: position 75,292 of record NW_016690285.1, read on the forward strand.
TAGAAGCGCTACGGGCTTCCATGGACATGTGGCACCATATTGGAATGCTGCAGTTCATTTGGCAGAATGCAGGAAGGTAGGGTAGGGTACATGTTGCCCAACATATTTAAGCAGCATTATAGTTTGATCAAGGAAAAGCTTTCGAAATATTTTGCGCAACGTCGAGGTTTAGGCACGATAATACATAAATTGCGAAAGGTTCATTTTGGATCCTCATTACCCAAACCAACCAACCAAGGAGATAACATAGAAAAAAAAAAAACCATTCCATTCTATTCCCTTTCCTTTTTTCTTTTCCTTTTTTTTATTTCTTTTTTTTCTTTTTTTTTTTTTTAAGATAATGCCGTTATACACAAGGAAAGGTTAATAATTAACCACAGTGAAGACACTTTCTTTTTGCAGTCACATGAAAAATAAAGCAATTCTGATAGTTCCGAAGCTGTTCTGCTTCTTGTGAAAAATTAAAATGCATAGGACTTTGTACCTCCCCAAATGCCAAGGCTTCAAAATAGGTCCAAGAAACTGCTAAAATAATTTCCTGAACAAACAAAAAACTCAACCTGTGTATCAAAGCTCATACATCTTACATGTTCTCTTGTCTCTTCGTGTTTGTATTAGGATTTCAGCACCTGACAGTACAACTGGTGCATTATTTTGTGCCTCTCTCACATTACAAAGATTTTTATTATTTTTTTGTAACGCCAGCAGAGATGTCTGATTATTATTTCTATTAAACTTTGATTTGGAAGTGCAGGGAAAAGAAATATTAAACAAGAAAAGCCACTTTAATCTTGTCTCCAAAGGTAATTACCGATTTGGGAACCTTTTGTAAATACACAATATCCACTTTCCTTGAGCCAAAGGAACAGAAGATTTGCACAAATGATATGGAGTTATTTGTATATCATCCTAAGGCATCAGGTAAACTGGATACAAAGAAAAATTAAGGAACCACAAACAAACCAACAAAACCAAGTCCACCTCATACTAAAATAAAGAAGCAATAGGCAAGGTTAATAGGCAAATATAGTGCTGAGGTTTTGTTTACCCCTATAAACCGTGTCTTTTGTACACACCTACACAGCTACAACAACACAGTTACTAAAAGGGAGGAAACAGTGTGCAATTATGTATTTAATATTTATACCTGGAAAACACCAAGTAATGAGTATGTGATTTTCAGAAAACATTTTATTGTGAAACACATTTTTATCCTAATTTCATCCCAGGGTGTATTTACAAAACTAGCAACACAAGGAGCAGAACTAATCCTGTGTTGCTGTTGCTGCTGTCTCACCTCTGTGGCCACTCGGACTCTGCTTTACATCTTTAGACTTAGTTTGTCTCTGACCTGAAATAACAAAGCTCTGAACTCTTAACCGGAGGGGGAAACCTCAGGCAGTCAACTTTTAATCTTCCAGCATGGCAGTTCTCATTCTGTCAATAATAAACACATTTGTTAGCTATGCCTTGCACATCCTCATATGTGCATCTATCCTTTCCTAAGAGATATATTGGCACTGGGCTATTAACAACCAATAATTCTACGTGAGCCCAGTATTGTTATTACCGAGGGGGAAAAAAAAAAGAAAAAAGAAAGAAAAATAAGACCAGACCTCACATATACAGAAATGAGAGTCAGAGATGCAGTCACCAGCTGATGGAGGAGCAAGTGGAGAAGTGCAGAGTGGGAGGAACTCTTTCTGCCGTGGTTATATTATTGTGGTATTAAATCGAGTTATATCATCACTTTCTCACTACCCAGGAGCGGGACAGATGGGAAAGCGTGGTGGGAGTGCACCAGGAATAATGTTGGCGAGCGTTCCTGGTGCGAGGTGAGGAGAGAGGACTGAGCTCCTTGCAGGTGAGCAGAACAGAGAAAACCACTAAAGGGACAGAAAGGCGCCTTCCACTTCCTTTTCCCAAGGATTTCCATGGTGGCCGTGTGGTTGCTCCCCCGATATCACCCTGCCACTGAGCCTCTCCGTGGCCCCTCACTGAGGACATACTCTGCAAGGTTAATTTTTTCATGCTTCCTCTGTCTATTTTTTAACCTCCAGTGTGGTTCCCCGGGGGTAGAGCATAAGAACTGATAATTTTTTTTTTTCTGCACAGCTCTCTACAAGTTTGAATTCATCTCCCACATCCCAGAAACGAAGGGGCCTAAAAAACACTTTCTCAACCCATTGCTTCAGAAAAGGTCTTTGCTGTGATGGCTTAGGAAAATAAACCCATGTTTTGTAGAAAAAATATAGGGAGAAAAATGGCCAAGGGCCCTTGAATCTACATTAAGAATCTTATTGAAGCCAACTGGCTGAAGGATGCCAAGTCAAATTGTGTTATTGTCCACAGACACTACTTCAACCAGGTTTTTTTTTGAAGATACACTTTCCACTTTTCAAAACAAGAACAATTAGACTAAATCAGCCTAATCTCCCAGATCCACACAGTTTTGATCTAAGCCATAGATAAAACTGAGCTGATAGGTGCTGAGGATGTTTCGTAATATTAATATGTGGCACTAGACTATAAAGCTTCACAGGAAAGTTCCTATAATTGGGATTTTTATCCCCTGGAAGTCAGAAAAAATTATTGACAGTTCCTGGGTCCTAAATGCATCACCGTTTCAAGTAAAATAACAAGCTTTGCCTGGGGCTGTAGTTCATGCTATGTGATCACTTGATACTTTGTCTATGTGGCTTCCCATGGTAGGAGAGAAAGGGAGAGAGACAGAGAGGAGCCTCTGTCGGAGGAGGAGGGAGGCACCAGATCGCTTCACAAGCAATTATTATTTTTATTATATTATTTCAACATCACGATAATTAATGACTGAACTCCCAAACATGTTTGTGTGAACTCAGCGTGCTGATAAGAACGGCTGCGTAGTGGGTGATTTATATTTGTCCCTGATTTTTTTTGCCTGGGTGCTTTAGCAGCAGATTGCTGTTCTCTAACTGCATTACTGTGGGGTAACTGGAAATGTTTTACAGGCAAGTTCTGCCATTTAGCATACAACTGTAATATGGTTCTATTATCCATTTTCAATCAATATTTAACCTTTTCAATAAACAACTTAAGTGTACTAAGCCAGAAGGAGGGAAGCTAATTGCCACATGATATATTTGGTTTCCAGGTATACTCAGCTGGCTAAAGTAAAGTTAATTAGGTTATAGGTAGCACAGCAGCGTTTAGAAAAATATATCTTCTGCCTCATAAACCTTTTGTTCAGTCAATAGAATCAACGAATACTTGTGGATGATGCCTGTAACATGATGACCACTACTTGAAAACCCAGATCGTGCATTTTGCCCTTGTGAAGGGCATCTGTTACCAAATGGCATTATGGTAAATGATGGGAGTGGGTCGTGGACACCACAGATCTCCACATCCATTGTTTTTATGTTCAGGATCACATTTGTGAGCCCAGCTGTAGGAAAGCCAGCTCCTTGGTGACTCTATAATGTGTAGCAGAGCCCTTTTTTTTTTTTTTTCTTAGAAGATAAACCCCAAGAAATTAAGAGGCTTTATTGTTACACCATAAAAATTTCGTTGTTTATGGTAACTTCACTGGAGCAGCATAAGCTTGAAAATAATGTTTTTCCTAATTAAAAGATGTTATTGTCCACTGTTCATATATGACTTCAGTTCCACTGCACTCCTCAGAAACCTTTTGGTTTTGAAATGCCCAAAACACCAAATAACTTACAGAGTGCAGTCTCTCCTGGAAAGCCCTTCTTTCACCAGTAAACACAACTGTCTTTTAAGCAGGTATAAGTAGGTATTTTCAAATGAGAAAAATAGCATTTAGAATTCACAGTATCAGTGTTAATGAAGAAAAACAAACAAACAAACAAACAAACAAAAATAAAAAAAAAATAAAAACAAAGGAAAATTTGCCTAGAAATAGTTTCCATACAGCTATTTTATTAGCATTTCATCCCTTGCAGGTGTATATTTTGTATTTATTCATCTGATAGAGTTCTCACTTCCTATAACATGAATTTCCATTTTTTAAAAAAAACCCTACTGCTAATAAACCCAGGAAAAAAATAGCATTCTAAGGACCAGTTAGAAAATCTTGATAAGAACACCTCTCTTTACTCAGGTAAGCAGTTCTGTTCAGCCAAAAAAAATGAATGATTGCCACCCATCTGACGGATGGGAGTCTTTCCCTGGATCAAGCTTTAGATCCCTTTGCTTATTTGCCAGTGAATAGTGTATAACAGGGATTCCAGGGAAGTCAAATGGCAAGCCAGGCAGCGATTTCAATGAGCCTCAAACTGGGTCCTGAATGATCAACACTGATCTTTATTATCTGAGGGTAATAATGTGCCCCTCTAGTTTACCAAAAGTAGCTGCTCTGGATATGCTGTGGCCTCATGAAGACTGAACGAATGCATCTGTCTTCATGAATGGTGATTAAAAAAAAAATGCAAATCTCCTTACATCTTTTCTTCCTGACATTAGGTCATTGCTTTATGGCCTTCTTTTCATTTGCACATCCATAGTAATTTCTATTTTGGGCCACTATTGAAAATATGAGATTCGCTGGATCCAAATAGACATTCTTATAATAAGCAGATTGTACTGAGCTACAAAAGCTGCAGTATAATAAAACAAATTGTATGAATGTGAGAAGAATGTGTAGAGAAGTTTCATCATAAGAAAAAAAATGACCAATAACATTAAGATGTTTTGTGCGAGGAAAACACTCCAAGCACTGTTCTTTGTTACTGTATAAAAAGCCTTTTTTGCAATGGCTGTTCCTTGACACAGAGTCTTTATAGGGGAAATAATTTATTGCCATACCTGTAACTGAAATAATGACTAAATCATTTCAAAAAAAGTCTCATAGCTCCAACAGAGTAAATCTTCTACAACTTGCTGCAGTGCTAATCGTAAGCATGTTATACAGTAAGTTTGCCTGAAGCTAAGTTAAGCAGGCAGATTAGGACTGTAATATAGTATCAGGGCTCATAAATCAAGTGTGCTTGCAGATTTTCTTTCACTTACTGCTCCTTCTTACAGTTCAGACAAGTCATAATTACACATCAGTAGGCATTGTGAACAGAGGAATGAGCTACAACATAACGCACAATAAACCCTGTCATATAAAAGCAAACTGGATAAAATAACAGAAGCAATACTCCATTTTACAACATCACACTAAAGAATTACACCACGCCATTGTGTAATATTCTGATCAATCACCAGCCCATCCACAATTGACAGTCCCAGGAGGCTAAAATTTACCATTCAAAGAAATTTTCCATTTGTAATTATTATTATTATTACCATGATTATTATGATTATAATATACGGTGAATGAGAACTTAAAAAAAAGCCAGAGGTTCAAAATAAGAAGCGCTCGGCGCAAAATACAATTAAAGATATTTTCCTAAAGCTTTACTATGCACGCAATCTTTTGACAAACAATAATGGGGGAGAGGTAAACGAGTTTTCATTCATATTTTGTGAGCATTATGACACTGAGCACAGGTACTGTGTGCTATCTCTTTTAAACCAAAGCCATGCTGACTGATGTCTCCTAGTTATTTCAGGGCTTAGAATGAGATCAAAGGTGCTGGGGCTTCAGCGTGTGACATTAGCGGAACACTGAAAATGGGATTTGATGAAATGAGAAAATATTGGTTATTTTAATTCTAATCAAATACTTTCAAGAGAATCAGGAGGCAGCAGGTAAATAGCAAGCCCTGCATAGAGGCACATATGGGGTTCCTGCTTTCTCCCCTAGAAAATTATCCCACATTTTTCACTTTTTGTACAAAGAGAGCAGATAGCTGCCCCTAATTTCACTCATACAACTGCAAGGCTCTTTTGTTGCCAGATGACTTGTATTGCAGCCCTGTGGTTTATCCTTTGCTGGATTCCACCTTTGGATAATTTTTCCACACGTGATTATAATCAGGTCCCCGTGTTAGTGCCTTGAGAGGAGAGTGTGGTAGGTCTGTGCATGGGGAGGTACATAGAGAGGGAGAGGACAATGCTGCTTCCAGAAAGGCAAACTCTTGGATGACTGGCCAAAGATTCAGCTTGGGTGGTTCAGACAAGTAAAACTCACCCCTGGTAATTACCTGTCACCAGCCTTGATAATATAACATCAACAGAATTCAATTTCTTTTCCAAACTGGGTTGCACCCATTAAGATTCACTGCCCTTCTTTTCTGTTCATGCTGGCATCTATAATCCTAAATAATTTATTATTTTTTTAAAAATGCCCATCCATGTATGTGCCTTTAATCCTCTTTACTGCAAATGCTCTAAGCATGGGCAGTATGGCATCTGGAAAAAGGGAGTCCCATGGTCTTTCTTTGGTTTACTGGGGAGGGAAAGAAGGGAAAAAAACCCAACCGAAAAAAAACAGTAAATTGAAACTTAAAGATGCATCAAATCTGGCACCTCAGTCAGATGGAACTTCCCTTTCCACCTGGTCCTGAACTTTGCTGCATCCCCCTCTGGCTCCCAGTGGCTTAGGTGTGATTTTCCTCTGGTCTTGACTGGGAAAGCCTTGATTTTTTTCATGAGAAAAAGGGTAAGCATTTCAACTACATTTTAAGAGTACAGGGAGGAAATTGAGACTTGGTTAAGGAACCTTTTATGGGTATAATTTTTCCTTAGAAAATGCGAATGTTAATTTATTGTTAATTTAAAGGAAACAAATTTCTGAACACAGTGCCCTTCTGTGTCCCCACCATGCTTCTCAGGCCAGCCTTGCTCTGCATGATACACAAGAAGTGCTGTTATGTTTTAACCTCTGTTGTCTCATCTCTGGAAGTGCAACAGTAATGATTTTACTGCTCTGCAAACCATCCCTGTCGCTGCTCTCGTGCTGCACATCCCCCCGAAGCTTTTGGGCAGAGGGTTCTGGTGGGACAGTGACCACTCTGGTGCCAAGTCCACCTTCTGCACTAGAGACATTTGCTTTTTACAGGCGTCAACTGCTCTGTCAAAGCTTCCCACGCATCTCCCTCCATCGGATCTCAAATTCGTGACAGACCGGAATTAATGGTCTCATGCAGCGGGAGGGCTGAGGAGCACTGGGATATTCATAAGCCACAGGAAAAGTCATATATTCATAAGCAAATTGCCCCAAACCATCAGGCTGTTTTCCATCTAATTTGTATGATGTATGTTGAACATCCTACTCAATCAACATTATTAAACAGTGTTCAGTATTTCTGCAATTGTCTGGGAGACAAGAAGCGGGTTTGAAGCTGTGTATGCAACAAGTCATTCCAGTGAGAAGGGTGGGAGCACATTTCCCACCATGTTCCAGAAGCACCTGGTACCTCAGTCCACTCTGGAGTGCTCAGCTGTGTCCTCAGAGCTCTGCTCTATATCCTTAAACACATGATCTTTCCATAAAACAAGCAGCTCTTGTGCCCTCAGCTAATTATGGACTCAGCATAGAGGTAGAACCCAGTTCCTGGGGGATTTATTTTCCTTTTTTTTTTAGGGAAACATATCAATCTGCTCGTTATAACCCACATTTTTTGTTGACACTCAAGTTTTCTGTGGAAATTTTCTGTCCATAACTCTGACAATTCCAACATGACTTGAGTCAACACAACACCAAGAACTGGAGGTTCTGTCTGAGTGTGGGGACTCTGCCTCAAGTTTTTTTCACATTTTGCTTCTGAATCAGTATTAGGATCTGAAAGGTGGTGAGCTAAAGAAAAAAAAAACCAACAAAACCCAACACTGAAGACCTGCATAAAATTCTGCAAAGTTAAATTTAGAGGCAAAATTGTCTTACTGCAAGTCACCGTAGTAGACAAGAATCTGAGTCAGCGTTTCATTCCTGGAGTAAGTCAGTGAGTTTGCTGTGCTGACTGAATTGATATTTCCTGGTGAAGGGACAAGCATTTGTGAAGCACATAAAGATTTGAAAAGACTAAAAAGCAGAAACCAAGTAATTTACTGTTTAATGCTTCTGCTTTACAATGAGACTAGAAGAGGGCAACTTTCCTCTTCACAGGCTGGCACAGCAGGGTCATAAATTGTATGTGAGGTGCTTACTTGGTCATCATTGTCCATCCCTGGAAGTGTTCAAGACCAGATTGGATGGGACTTGGAGCAACCTAGTCTGGTGGAAGGTGTCCCTGCCCATGGCAGGGAGTGGAAAAAGATGAGCTTTAAGATCCCTTCAACCCCAAACCATTGTATGACTCTATGATTATGATCTTTATGTACTTCAGTGTAATTTTTGAGGGCAGATGTTCCAGTGTGATGAAGCACAATGTGTTTTATCCAGGGTGGGGAGGTCACCCAACCAGTTTTTCCTGTGCATTTGCCAACAGAGAGGGTCTGCTCGAGTTTTATGATAAAGACAAACATATTAGCAAGCCCAGGAATCAATATTGTTTAAATAGTGTACCAGAAGGTTCACTGTCAATCACTAGTTTCTGAAAGTTGTTCATCCCAACTGTTAGGTGAATACTGAATATATTCACAGAAGTTTGGATCTGTTCATGAATAATTTATGGAGAAAAGAAAAAAGCAACTGATCAATTTGCAATTAATAATGATTCAGCTTCTCCCACCCTTACTCACACAAAACAACACTTATGGGGTTTACCCCTCTACTGAATCCCTAAAGGGGGTGGAAGCAAACTCTGGGCCTAGCTCTGCAATAAATAATGGATCATCTTTTCTAGCAGTGCTCTGTGGAAATTTCAAAAAACCTTAGCTGATCAGTGCAAAGACAACCCCCCCAAAAGCCCAAACCTATTGAAATGACTTCCTGAGGTACTGATAACTCATTTCTCTTGCCAGAGTTCCTTAGGAAATCAGATAGTTCCCCTACATGCATCACAAAACTGTTCAAATCCCATTTTTCCTCTCTTTCTCATTCTACAGCACAAAGAACTCCAACCTTAGCAACATTCTGACCAACATTTCTCCTCAAAATTCAAGGAATTTAAATAATCTACTTTCATCACGTGCTTTTGCTCAGGTTCTGAGCTCACACCTTCATGTTCAGCTTCTCTCAAGTAAATTTTTTAAAGCCACTTAAAAGTTTAAATCGACAATACTGTGAAGTAATTCCATTGTGAAAGAGAAAACATTGAACTGCATGAATTTGGATATTCTGCTTGTTTAGTCACCCTTGAAGGAAGAGAACCGGTGAAATTAAATCAAACTAAATGGGAATTTAAGAATTTAGAGAACAACCTGCTAAACTGCAGCCACATTCACCAATGAGGAGCAGATTTTAGCCAAGGTGAAAAGAGAGAGAAGATATTAAAAATCTTACTCTGTCACTGTATAAGAGGATAGCAGAACCTGACTGTTCTGTGAGTCCTGCTCAAAAAGAAAATAGCAATGGTAAACAAATCTGCACATAAAGATCACCATTCCAACAACACTTTCAGATGTTCCAAGTTTCTATTTCTTAAGCAGAAGTGGTAATTTTCTATTTTTTACACATTTATCTTCATTGAATTTCAAGAAAAAACACATTTTCTTAGGTAAAAATAATAACCAAAAAAAGCCAGATGATCTCCAACTTCAGTGCTTTTAAAGAATATGTGAGGGTTTTTTGTTTTATTCCAGACATTTAAATAATTTGGGATCTTTTGATTTGATTTTGGGTTGCTTTTATTTTCTTCCACCTTACACTGAGGACAGTGCTGATGGATCAGTTGCTGTAAGGCAACACAATTAAGTTCTAGTTGGCAGATATAAACCTACTGCCTAGCCTGTGAAGAATTAACCCCAAATGGGGTAAATTTAATCCAGTAATTCAGAAATGGTAAAATGGAATGGAGAAATTCTCCACCTGTGCTGGTTTTCATTGCACTAAACTGGTCAGATTCTCAGCAGCACCACCCATTTCCATCCCATTTCTGCACTCCCAGGCACAAATAAAAAGCCCTTTTTCCTCTTCAAGGGACGAATTCAGACCCCACGTGTCTGACTGGGCTGAGCTGAACACCTTGTTGGTGCTGAGATTAATGGCACAGATCTCTTCCCTCGTTGCCCCAGATGACGTCTCTATGAAATATTGTCACCTGGAAGGATGTGATACACTGCTTTGTGCTGAGATCTCTTCTGTCCTCAGCACAGATCCATCATACAGCAGTTCCTGCTGCTACTGAGTGAAATTTGGCATTTTCAGTATTTTCCACCAGGCCTCTTCACACGAGGGCTGCCGGATCACCCCAGCAGAGCTGAATTTCACTAGGCAAGGAAGACTAACCAATATTTCCACTGCCCTTTTGCGTTGCAATATCCTAAATATCCCATCTATTATCACAGCAGAAGGGCATGTCTTGCCACAACAGGTGGCTCTCCAGGGTGCTGTTTACTCAACCTACAGCAGAAATCATTAGCAAACTGAACCTAAGCCTTCAGAAGTGAGGAAGGATGCAAAGTTTCAGTAATGAAGTGCACTAGCACAGGATCTCCTAATTCATCTGGAGCCAGAAGTCTGTATCATATTTTTCTGTGTGCCTATTTTTCATCAAACACCATACAATCTTTACTTGACTACACTGTATATCTTTTCTGCCTAGTGGGAACCCTAATTTGCTTTAAATTGCCAAAGTGCTCATTATGGAATGCTTAGTAGCTAGAGTTTGTACATAATATTTGAAAATCAGCCTTAATTTTTCTGCCTGAGATGAACACTTGGATTTCACAGTAAACATAATCAGAGATTTACACAAACTCGGTGAACCCTGTTTATTATATTTGCCTGGAATAGCTACAAAAGAGGTCAGAGGTCCAATGTCTTCCTGCAGAGACAGATCATGTTCTAGCTGGTACTGAGGAGGAAAAAAACAGTAGGTGATGCTTTAATGAATGGCTTATCATGTGGAACACACCATGTGATAATAGCAGTGCTGGTAAGGAAAGAAGGAAACAAAAAATAGAAAGGCTTTTTGCTAGGTTTACATTGCTTGAAAGCTCCCATTTCAACAGGAGCAGATGAAGAGGGTTTATTAAGAATATGCAGTAAAATCTGCAGCAAGTTGAAAGGAGCTTTGAACTTTTTGTTTAAACATTATTTTTGGAATTGCCTGTGAGATGGCATTGCCCTGACTACACAGAGACACATATCGGAATATTTTGATTTTGTGTGTCAATTTTTGTTAACATTTTTACTGAAGTGACCTTTTCTAACAACTCAGTTCTGAAAAAAAAAAAAAAAAGAAATGAGGGTCACAGACAGATTATTCCAAACACTAAAGGGATAGTCAATGCACTCAGTTACAACTTGATTTTTGTTTACCAAGGGTTGTCAATTAGGAGCTGTGAAAATGCTTGTTCTCTGAGGCTAAAAATTATGGGGATAGAACGGTCCAGCTCTCCCAAATAAAGCATTTCTACCACATGGCATGGGCCAGATCCACATCTTAAAACTAGGCTGTATAAAGAGCTTATTTCTAAATTACTCTTGTCTTTTGAGAAAGAAGAAACAGGTTCAATATTGAAACAGATCCATGCCTATCCCCAGTTGTGGTTCTCCATTTATTATTTTTAAGCAAATGTTCTGAGCTCTTTTTTGTTTGTTTCTTTGTTTTTAAAGCAGGAGTCAAAAAAATTTCTTTCCACCATTTATCCAGAAAAAGAAGTGCCTTGAAAATGCCAAGAAAAATGAAAAACGCTGAGACATGATGGCTCTAATTACTGATAATTTACTGAGCCTGGCCCTGGGATCCCACTGTAAAAAAACCCATACAATTATGGAATCATTAAGGTTGGTAAAGACCTCCAAGATCATCATGTCCAACAGACTGAAAAGAGACAAAGAAGCTAGTAGAATATTCAAATATGTATATATATATATATATAAATATATTAAAAAATATTTAGGAATCATGGATTTCTAAGCCCCTTTGAAACCAGAAAAAAAATAAGGTGTCTATCTTGATATCAGCTTGAATTTATTAGAGGAAAAAAACCCCAAAGTTGGTAAAATTAAATATTCATTTTTAGAAGTTAACCCCTGGGAAACAAGAACATTCAAATCCCAGATTCCCATGGCCACCTGAACCCTGGTTTCTTGGCTCAGGGATGAAGTGTCACTCCTTCCACTCTTGCCTTGTATCACGAAGAATAACAAGAACTAAATGCCTGAGTTTAAGAGCAATTAATTCTCATTTACATGGGATAATCCTCATGCAGTTAGAACCTCTGGCTGAAGTGTGAATGGAGTGGGAGGATATCCATGGGGTGCAGGGGAAGGACAGGATGGGTAGTGAATCTCTGAACTGCAGATGGGCACTGCAGGTACTTCCCTCGTGTACAGGTATCACATCCTTGGCCACCTCTTCCTGGGCTCATGTTAACAGACAACAGCAAATCCTCTCCCTGGGGGTGTAAAGGCTGATGGGAAAGTCTTCTCTTTCCCTACTCTTTTGCAAAATGTTGGGAAGAGCCATGATCCACCCCTAAATGCTTCTGTGCTGATCATCTCTTGCCCTGTCCCTGACAAGGCTGGGGAAACTGCAGAAGGGACTCATCCTGACTTAGCCTCTGGTTACTCATAAAAAGGTGCATTTTTGGTCCAGACCCAACCCTCAGAAAGCAAACCAAACCCTCAGGGAATGTCAAAGAGCAGACACAACCTGAGCCAGGGGCACAGTGCAGCATGGGGTGAGTACAGCCTTGCAAAGTCAGATAAAACACACAACTAAAACGAAAACTCACATCACCACTTAAGTTGGGGTTTGATCTGAAATATTCTTTGTGGCTTTGATTTCCGAGACTTTCATCTCTTGCTCAGCAATAAGTTCTACATGAAAGTCTGGTGTTCTGTGTTGTTTTAGAAAGTCACCTGCCAGGATAAATTATGGAAACAGCACCTGCTGATGCCTCTGGAAACTGTTCCCTGCTGGCTGCAGCTCACAATGTGCAGAGTGTTATCTTGGGGTAGACAACCTCAGTTCTCTTTGCTGAAGGGCCTCTCCCACCTGAAACCCAGCAGTCCTTGGGGGTCATTATCATAAAAGCAAAGATTTAATGATCCATGTTTATGCAAGGTAAAGCTCCAGCAAAAAAGCGGGAAGAGGAATGAATCTGGCATTTCCTCTTGGCAGAACTCAGTAATACAAGTTATGCTAGCATCAAACTTCTCTTACAGGAGTGTCTACAAGAAGTTGACCTCATTAATGAGTGTAATTAAGGCAAATATTTAAAATTCTAGTCTCCTCTTGGTATCAGCAGGGCAACAGAAATTTGCATTTGGATATCACAAATCAATTAAGAGCTCTTACAACAGAATGTTCAGGTGTGCACAGGTTGTGTGAGGCATGCACGTGGCTCTGGATGTGGGAAATAGGCCTTCCAGGTCATTATTTGCCTCCAGCACTTGCTAGTCCTGCACATGATCCACAGGGCAGGAGCCACAGAGGAGCCTTATTCATCCTCCACTGGCCTCCAGGTCTCAGAGAGACTATCCAGGACTTTGTCTCTGAGTTAATTTTTTATTTTCATTTTTTAATGGGTGGATTTTTGAAAGTTAGCCTTAATTTTTCCTCAAGCACCAGCATATACACTCAGTCCAAGACTCATACAGCTGAGTGCAGTGCACACTCAGGCAAACACTTCAGTTCACAGACCCAGCACTTGTGGCCACAGCTCCTGCTGCCCCTCCACTCACTAGATTTGGCTGTGTGAGGACTTACAGAAATGCACTGAGATTTGAAAATGTCTTTTAAGCAAGTGTAACAAAACAGGAAATATTTCTAGCATGTGCAGGTTGAAGAATCCTGAATTTGCAATACACCTCTTGTTAGCTGGAGCGAATATTTTCAGTTTTCCTTGGAGAGATTCTGTGTCTGAGAATGCCACACCCAACCCCAGGAGGTACCAAGGGGACATTTCCAAAGGCAAAAAAAACCTGTGCCATTTTCCTGTCCAATTCCTTGCGGTTCATACTCATTCACATTGATGCCAACATTAAAACAACCGAAGATGTTAAATATTCCCAAATGCCAATGCAAACACTCCCAGATTTCTTCTCTGTGGTCTCCCAAACTGTAGCACTCACACCATGCTGCTCCCACCTGGCTACACATGGTTGATTTAGGCTCCAGCAATTCATGTGTCCTGGGTGGAAGATCAGTCCCAAACAAGCTGGAATCACCAACTCCTACCAAACCTTCTCAAGATCCTCTGTTCTCTGGCCTTGATGGTGGTCTTGGAATCACAGAGAATCATTTAGATTGGAAAAGACCTCTAAGATCATCAAGTCCAGCCATTTCCTAGCCCTACCAAGTCCTTGTTTGTGTCTATCCACAATCCTGCTGTAACACTGGAGAACATTCTTCAGGAATGCCTTTCTAAGCACTTTTCTCTTTGGCCCATCGAAACCCAATTTATATTTTCTTGTCTTGTATTTCAGTGTGAGTGTTTTGGGACAGAGACCATCTTTTTATTAGTGTGTCTGGGGCAGTGAGGTCCAGGTTTGCAAATCGGCTTCTGACAGCTTGTTCATATAAAAAATAACTGCAACTACAACAATATATCACACAACTGCTCTGACATACACTTCTGCCACATCTCAGTCGAGTTTTTTTCGGAAACTTGAAGCACTAGAGAGGAATCACAGTGCTGAAAAGCAAAAAAACTTAGTGTTGGTAACACCACTCTCAACCCAAGCAACTTTTCAGTGAGTTTCCCGTGATACCAGACAAGGTTTTGGGTGTTTTTTTCAGCAGATGATCAAGGGCCAGCCTGCAACAAATAAATAAAATTCCTCCTGTTATTTAAAATGGACGCTTCTAATTTGCTTATTACTTTGCTTATCTGTTCATTGAGATAATTATCTGACACCTGCCAACAGCAGATTGTTCTGACAGATTTTTATTGGCTGAGATCAATTTGTTACTTACCATCTGTCCAGCTAAAGGTGGTTTACAGGTCAACAAGCTGGTGAGCTTTGGAAAATCTTAAAATGATCTTGAGCAGTATCCTTCCTGAACTAATTTCATTTTAATCTCCCGCAAAGCACATGAAAGGATGGACTTGAAAATTAGCTTTCAAGCAGAGTGAAGAGAAAATAATTTGCCTTTCTTTCCTGTGATCTTGCATGATCTGTTTCCTGCGAGGTTTTCTAAAATCCCAGATGAACCCATGAGCTGATAAGTTGCTCTATGACACCAGAGACTCTAAAGAATGTAAAGAAGAAGGTCATATTTGGTCTAACCACCACGGACGGTGGGAGAAATAAATTTCTCCCAACAAGGCAAAATTTTGATCCGTAAGCAGTTCAGGAACTACTTTTCATGGTGGCCTTACTTACTTCCTGGTGGGGAAGGACACAGTTCCCTCCCACTTAATGTTGGTAGCTGAATATACTCAGAACAATTCCCATGCTGTGTCTTGAGAGATGCCTCATAGAATCTATTTTGGGTTTGGGTTGAGAGGGACTTCTTTAAAGATCATTTTGCTCCAATCCCCTTCCATGGGCAGGAGCACCTTCCACTAGACCAGGCTGCTCAAAGCCCTGTCCAACTTCACGCTCCAACCCCCAGTTCTGTGCCATCAAGTTTGACCGGTTTGGGAGCTGGGCAGTTACATTCCCCAGAGTCCCCTATTCCCCTTCTTTCCCCCCTGCAGAATTTCCAGCATGGCTCTGCAAATCCACCTGTGGCTGCAATGTGTCTCTGCTGCTCACAGCTCTGATGGATTTGTCTGTGGTATTTGTGCTTCGCTGGCCGTGTCTCTGGGAGTGCTGGAAGGCCTTTAGTGTCTTCTGGGAAATTATAGGCCACTGGATTTCTATTTTATACTAAGTGCCAATAGTCTAACAACTGTGCTCTCAGTGTTCTTCTGGATCACATTTTCTTTTTGCTTCTATATCCAAAGAGGTTTTTGACAGAATACGGTGAAAAATTATTTAAATTGTTCATAGCAGAAAAGTAACATTCAGATCTTGCTCTAATTTTACTCCTCAGCTATCTGTGGTAAAATATGAACAATTCCAACACTTTTTGGAATTGCAAGAACCATTTTGATGGTTTTTCAATCCATTCTGAAAAGGGGAGGGGGTTGACAGCTACCACTGCAGGATGCTTCAAATGAAGCCATTCTAACTTAAAACTTCTCAGGGCTCCAGAAGTGAAAGAGAGCTTTAAATGATAGCACTGGATTACACAGGAGACTTCTTTTCCTCTAAGAAACTCATCCTAGTAGTGCCAGGAGACCTTTCTGATGACTATGGATCATTTAAAGATAATGGCACTGAAGGTCCCCAGGACAGTATTTTGTGTCAGCACATCCTTCTCCGGAACCTTCCCGACTGTCGTGCAAATGCTCAAGCTGGTCCTGTTGTGCCCAGATCACTGCTCAGAGGGTAACGGGTCTGTCCTGATAATGTGGTGGAAGGAAAATGGCCCGATAATGTAGTGGAAGGGAAATATCCAGCCATGGTTTCAGAAACATCCAGAAATCCTGAAAAACTAAACCCCTTTTTGTCGGAACGCCATAAACGAGAGTCAGTTTTCTGTGTTGAATATTGCAGCTATTTAAAATGAAACATAAAATCATCTCCAGAACACAGCTCTGTAAGTCAGTCAGGGAAAAATTGTTCTGCATTCCAGTGCACGATTCTACCTAGAGTATATGTACGTTTATAAATATGTATTCTGTATGCGGTTTCTTTATCCTAAAATTTTCAAATCATATGGAGTGTCAGGCTGAGATATTATGTGTTGCAGTTGTAAGAGAGAAATAAACTGAAAACAGGTTTTAATGAAAAGATATGAAACAGAGGACAGACTACTGCCTGCATTTGTGGCTGTAAAAGGTGCAAATGTAAAACATCTTTCCAAAAGTTGCTCTCTAATTATTTCTGAATGAGTATACCACGACCTTCTTCAAATAACCATAAACTCATCAGTGATTTTTTCTGAGCTGGTCCTCCAAAAGTCAAGAATTTTCCAAGAATTTCTAAAAGCCTGGTGTTACTCATTATCAGTTTGAGGGAATTGATTCCAGTGGAAATCCAATATACTCTCTCAAAAATGCTCAGCTGAGATCTTAGGAAAACTGTTGATGACACCTTATGCAGAGAGATAGATTACAACAGGAAATGAAGAGGTCTGAACCCAACTGTTGGAAATCAGTGCCTGTAATTTGACATCTGAATGTGCATTTGGAGGCAGTGACAGCTGTGTGTTCCCAGCACCTGTGGAAACCAGGCTACCTTCCTTATTAAGCATCCAGAGTCAAATCCTGCTATTGATTTTTTGGGCTAGGATTTCAATCCAAACGAGTAGGCTTTGAGCTTGACGTTTTTTGGCCCAAAGAACCGAGTTAAAAACTCTTCCCAGAATCTCCCCTGCACGTTTATCATAACCTACTCCACCTCCTGCATGCCAGCTTAATTCCATTTCAGTTTCCAGTTTGATATGCACCACAGGGATCTCCTTCCCAGGCAAAAGGCAATCTGAGGTGAGAAGAAGAGCATGCTGCCAGCACAGGTATAGACCTGCATAATGGAGCTGTGACACTCTGGAAGAGGCTTTTCATTTTAACAACTTTCCGAGTGGGGAGCGAAAGACATAATGCAGATGGCATAATTGAAGTGGGAGAATGAAACATTAAGCATGCACAGAAGGGATTAGAGAGGAAGACTTTTGGGGTTATTTAATTTTGGCTCAGTTGTTATCTAACAGTTTTGTCAGGAAAAAAATGTTAAAGCTCCTTGCGGGTCCAGGAGAAAAAAAAATAAGGAAGATTATTACCTGCCTAGGAGTATGTAAAACCTTGTAAAACTATCAGATTTGAGAGAATTTATTCTTTATTATGTGATATCATGTTCTACAAAATATCTCTCCTTGCACTGCTCTCACAGGTCCCCTTTCTTCATTTTTATAGACTTGTCAATTCTGGGAATGATCTAATCATGATGAGGATTTAAGGTATGTATATGTATTGTACTGAATGCTAATAATTCATGAGCTCTTGGTTTCAAAGATCTTCTCTCTGAAGCCGTGCAGTTCAAAAAGGAATGTCTAACATAAAAAAGATGCTAAGCCTTATATTTAACACCTAATGAAATCATTAAAGAGCGATCAGGCATGATTGCAAATGTTAATTTATCAGATCTCACACCTGCCACAAGTATGGTGAGCGAAGAAGGGGATATTTAAATACCTATAAGATCTTGTTAATTGAGGTAGAAAATATAGTGAAGATATTTTAAAAGCTGCTCCTTCAGGACAAAGAGAACGATTCTGCACAGTCTTGCTCAGGGGAAGTCCTTCTAAAATCACAGGGAGTTTTGCCAGAGAAAAGACTGCGGGATCTAGTAAAAAAAAATCAGGCAAACTCAGAGCTTTTCTTCTGGATAAGGAGCCCTGGTGCGTGTTACTGACACAACCAAGAGCACGGCGGCTCCCGGAGAGCGCTCCATGCCTGTGGTATCGGTTACCTCCAGAACTCCAGGAAGAATACATATGAGGATAAGGAATAGTCTCCCTTTATTCCTGTCAGTGGGTTCTGCCTTTGACTCCACTGATCAATATCAGCCGTGCATTGGTTACTATGGGAATGAGCCTTTCCTGCACTCAATAAACCCCAAGTTCCTTTTTTTACAAAGGTGAGCAAAATACTTTTAAAAGAAGGTTTTATCTGCTTTGTGCCTTGGGGGACTCTGCAGCCATCACTTTAAAGGTACTTGGACACTTTGAAATGCAGAATATTGTGATCTAGCTTTGGGCAAGTAAAGACTTAAAACCATTTGTTTACCCCAGAAATCAATGTCAAATTCATGTAGAAATCCATACAGCCCGTGTGCCTCTGCTCTATGTGTCGCTGGGCTCAGGCCTGCGTGCACACGAGTGTGTCTGTGTCTGTATGTGCTCCACATCAGCAGATACACAGAGATATGAACCTTAATTTGGATTACCTTAAAGGCTGGAAAACAAGATGCTGAGATAAAAAATACCTGACAATACCTTGGACTCAGCGCCTCGGCTGAGCTAATTAATCCACCCTCACAACATTCCTGATTATAATACTGGGATAAGAAATAACCTACTTTCCACTTTTATTTACGGTGATACATTGCTTGATTATAAAATATTTAGCAATGCATTAATACATAGTTCAGACTATCTGAAATAATATGTATGGTATTGCCTAAATGAAATGCATTTAAACAGACACTGTGACAGACATGAGCTTGGACCACTGCATCATCAGTTCAGCGATGTAATCTCTCCAAAGACTTTCCAGGTGAAGCAGAAGAGTGGTGCAAACTGCCAAAGAAAATGCTGCCAATTATAGCCAATCTGTCAGATGTCTGTTCTTGAGACCTCTTGCTAACTGGCTTGAAGGATGTTAAGAAATAGTGAATTAATCCTTTTTTACCCTTTTTGTTCATTTATGTGTAACATGATTTTTTTTTTCTCATGTGCTAGGAATAAAAATAACGAAAAGTAATGATGATGAATTTCTCAACCTGGAAATAACCATAAAGGACAGAAAGCTACTGCAGAAAATTATCTGAGTACCTTCTAGACCACTTTATGGCTCAAATATGTTTAAAGAGTAAGTGAATAGAAAATTAGTGAAGTCTGTGTAGTCAAAGCAGACCCTGAGAAAGTGTCCCCTCATGGGCAAAGGAAACATTTCCAAGATCCTTCATGTCTGTAATGACCCCCCCCAACTTGAAGTATCTCCTTTCAGATCTTGCATTTTTCTGGGTTTCTTCAGTGCTCCTCAATGATCACAGAATCACAGAATCATTTAGTTTGGAAAAGACCTCCTGATGATCCCAGGTCCATGAACTCCTCTTCAATCCACACCCAAAACCCACCAGAAGCTCGTGGTTTGTCACCATATCTCTCCAACCCTACATACAGCTGAGTAACAATCTAAAGGGACAAGAGCCTGCTGTCTTAAGTCATTGTTGGGAGAAAAAAACCCAAAAGGTTAAAAATGCATTTGTGGGGCTTAAAATAAAAAATTTGCACAGGTTCTGTCAAGTTTCCCATGTTTTCTCTTGATAACAACACACCAATGGCCATGACTCAAACTCACATCAAAGGAGCACAAAGGAAACAACCTTTCCCCAAAAACTGGCAGACAATTTCAGAGCTGTTTATAACTGTAACATTCACCAACCCCCAGAAAATCGTTTCAAAACCTTATCCTTTTATTTAAAATCTGGCAATTAAATCTCAGGAACACAAACTTGTGAGAAGGAAATATGTGCAATCGCTTTTCTCTTCAGTCTTGAGGCACAAAACAAGATTGTTACATGACAGTGGTTGGCAGCATAAATCTTTATGTAAGTTTTAGATTATGGATCCTATAAAAGACTTAAAAGGACACCTTTCCTGAGAAGAAAAAAATAAAATAAAATAAAGCAAAAAAACCCAACAAGCTAGAGATGTTCCAAAGAAATTCACAACTGAAGTTGTGAAAGAGTTTATGCAAAACCAACTTGGAAAGGACGCTCACTTTTGTTTCACAGTTTGCCAAAGTAATGGGACCAGAGTGAGTGCTTAATCAAAGTCAATATTGGCCTGCTGACTCTCAAGAAACGATCTAAAAGTGCTTTGGGGGCTCTTTCTCTGTTCATTATCTTTTCCTGTGTCACTTGGTGTCTCTAATGATAGACGAAGAAGCACTTAAAATGTCTCCGCTCAATTCTCTTCACTACTCAAATCTCAAATTAAATACTTATCAAGACCAAAAAAAAAGATCATATTTAGAATGAGATTGTGACACGAGGATCTTGTGCAAAACAGCCCGGGATAATTCAGCAGCCCCACTGGATCTCGCATTTAGAGCAGCCTGAAGTATTCAAGTGACTCAGCAACTCAGTGGTGGGTAATTTACAGCTCACTCCTCGTTGGGAGCAGAATTTCGAGCTCACCAACTAAAGTGCTTCGGCACCAACCTTTGCTGAATGCAAATGCAGCTTGCCCAGCTCGAGCAGCCCATGTCACAACTAGAACTTAAAAAATACGGGCAAATACTTCTCCTTTGGCTGACTGAAAGTAATTTCGTTTAACTGGTTGGAATCATCCGAGACTGGAGTTGCTCAAAGCAGGCAGCAACCTCATTTACAGGGGCAGAAGATGAGGAACATCAAGTGAAAAGCGTCGTGATTTTCTGAGCTTTTTAAGAGCGAAGATATCAGATTCAAACAATTCTTGCCTCTCTACAAAACAGAAATACGTATCTTAGAGAAAAAAAAATCTAACATATGTTGAAGATAAAAAAGTATTCATGGAATAAAGTTGCAAAAGATAATATTAGCCTGTAACTGTTCAATTATATATATGTCCACCATGGAAAACTAAGAAGTACAACCTTTGATTCTCTTATGACAAAAAACCCTCAGTGTTCTAGTGCTCTGCTACACCTGCTGGACCTGATTTTAAGTGTCTTACTTAAGAAATTAAATACTTCTTTGAGTATGACAAGGAGCAAAAGAATCTTGACCCACATCTAAAATGCAAAAGAAGTAATCTGGAAATACATATTTTTGCAATTACCAGTCTTATATTAACAAAACATCTCTTTTTAAAAAGAAGTGGACGAATTTCTTTGTTCAATGAAAGCCCGAGAAGAAGATTTATTTCTATGAGGAAAAATAAAGTTTAGACTTTATCCTAAGAAGGCAGGTTTATCCTAATTTAAGGCAGGTTGATATCACACTTAGGTCAACAGGAGGCTTATCAGGCTAAGAACTTATGGATTTGAACTTAAAGTATCGTCTCATGCTAACGCAATATAGTCTGGTTTTGAAGCAAAATGGGTCTGTAATTACCTTTAAATTGATTATAAATTTTCCTTCTGGAAGTAAAACACTAAACTTCAGTGGCAGTAGGAAGACACGCAGCATAAAAACCTGCCCACAGACATACTTAATCCAGTGGGCATAAAAATACTAATTAAGATAAAACATTATACCAGAGTACCTACAATAAACACAAATTAATAAACCAATCAGAGATGTGAGCACCTTCAGCATGCACCATATAATCTCATGGAGACAAGGAAGGAATATCTAATGGGGATTTTTTTTTAATGGGCCAGATAATTTGGGGCATAACTGGGAAAAGTCTCCATAAAGACACCATGGCCTGTAAAAATGAATATATAATTTGTAAGAAATGGCAATCTTCCCTACAGAGATAGCATGGACTGAGCAGCTTTTAGGATCCAAGCCCTTCCAGAAAGGGCATCTCAGAGACAGCAGGAAGCAGTATTTTTAAAATTAATTAAGGTAACTTTTCTCCACTTAAAATATTTAAACAGAGTAAACTGTTTCACATAAATACTCTTTGATGGGCATAAAAAGCATTTTCATAGGGAATTTTGATGTGTTCTACACCACAGTGACCAACCAAGGCTTTGCAAAGCATCACCCATGAGGAGCTGCTGGAATAATGCAAAGTTAGATATCCTGGCTTTAACCACCAGGAGAGTCTGAAGCAGCTGAGGCAGTAAAGCACATGTCCAAAACTGATTTCTGTTTACCTTCCTGTGCTTATATGTTTTAAATGAACACTGACTTTACTTATAAATGCTGAAATTCAGATGATTCCAGTTCTAATGCCTCTTTGGATATGCTTAAAGGGCCTTCAAAGTAGATTTATCACATATAGAGAAGCTTATAGGAACTCAGAACTTATACTTTCCTCAATAAGATGTCTCATCCTCACAACCTGTGGGGTTTTTCAGCTCCTCCTTTGGTAGTGGTGGTCATTCTTTCTCTCTGAAATGTCTTTTAAAAAGATTAATTATCTGAATGTCCTTTCCTGGTGGGAAGACCACCATGCCATGGTTCAGAGCCAAACTCAGAGAAACTGAAAACCAGAGACTGTCCCTCTGACATGTAGTTAAAATCTGGTTCTCTGATTAAAAATAGATAAAGGAAAAAACAAAACCAAGAAAGGATAAAGGACATTTTCTAAGATTATATTCACTGCTTGTTCATAAGTCTTTCAGTCACTTATCTCTTCTAGTAAGATAAAACCTCAAACAGGAATTATGACAATTTTACCCTGGAACTGTTTGTGAGACACCCTGAGAGTGAACACATGGGACACACAGGCCTTTATTGGTTCAGCTCCCTGCCTTCAGGACTCTCTCTGACAGGTACATTGTAATTGCAGAATAAGAATGGCCTCTTTTTCATGCAGTTTCCACTTGCATTCTGACAGTAAAAGAGTACCAAGAAGGCAAAAATACTTTTTAAAAATAATGAGTAGTTAAACTGTGGAGTCACTGCATTCAAAAAGTGTTTATGATTTCAGTGAGTAAATTAAACAGAATATAACTCTGTTGAAAACTTAGCACTAACAATATACGGGATATTTAACCTCCTGCTACAGAATTTCTGGTGTTTGGACAATCACAGCCCATCCTGAACCACAAAGTGAGCAAGGACAGTAGTTTAGTCAAAGTCTTGGGATCTGGAACCTCCTATTTTAGATCTGTGCTTGGATTTTCAGACAAGTTTTCATCTCTTTCTAACCCTTTTTGTTTACCAACTGAGGAAATAATAAAAAAAAATCAAGTAAGTTCTTAGACTTAGATATCTGAACAAAAAAACAATCTGGTGGTTGCACCCCGAAGCCATGCAGGAATTGTTTCTATTGAGTGTCTAATACCTGCAGTTCCATGGATCTTTATGCACTTATTGTTCTGGCCAATATTGTTCATTCCTGGGAAGAACTGAGATGATAAATATCAAAGCATATCGAGCCACTTTAAAAATCAGTTTTCAGTCTGGAATCTCACCATGTCTGGAGAATCTGTATCCACAAGTAATCATATGAGAGATAGAAGATACAATATTTTGGATGCTAATCTGAATCTTCAGCTTTTATCTCAAATTCTTGCCAGGTGACTTTCAGATAGCAGTCTCAAGCTGCATGGCTCTCCCTTAGACACCAAGACATTTAAATGAATATACAATGAAAAAAAAAAAGGATAAAGGTGGTTGACTGAAGGAAGATGTACAAAGAATGAAGATTTTTTTGCTTTTTATTTTTCTAGAATAACAAAAACGAGAAATTAAATAGCCTTGTTGGCTAAAAAACAATGCAAACAGCCACTAAAGAAATTCTTGCAAGCAGTTCTCAGCTCTGTTCTTGAGGAAAACCCATACAAGCTGAGAAGCAGTCAAACTTATTCAGAACCCATCTTGGCCAACGTAGAAGAAAAAGGAGAGAGAAACCCAGAAAAATAAGTAGCAAAAAAATGTCTGTTAGAAGCTATTTTGGGATGTTCTTTATGCTTCTCAAAGGAATTCTCCTACACACGGCCCAGTTGCAGCTGTGTAACTGCCCAGTGGCCGGGGGTTCTCTTGGTAGATTAGAAAACATGATATTATGAGAAGAAATAATCACTGTTGGCAGCACAGCAGCTGAGGACAAGCACATTTTGCCTCGTAACGCCCTGTTTCGTGTTCACCAGATGCCACGTCCGTGACAGTGTGACCTTGGCCATGGGGAGCCCCGTGGCATGATCCCTGTTGAGTGTCCTGGGTGGATGGTGAGCGGTTCTCCCTCAGCTCAGGCTGGCAAACAGGACCCCTCACGCCGCTCTGTGCCCACTCAGTTTCAATATGATTCATATTGATGTTGTTTCCAAGGTTTCCATGGCAAATGTGTGTCTACATGTTTGGGTTCTTTTAATAACGACTTGGATCTTCCACCTAAAAACCCTCCTTGATCCGCGCGTTTCCATTAAAATGTAATTTTTAGAAGGCTTTTTCTCTCTTTTTTAGAGGAAAATAAAAGGAGAAAAGATTGACATGAAAGTGAGCACTGGTCAGCTGTTCTTGGCGGGGTTATTTTTACAGTGACTCAGTAGAGCACTGGACAAAATGTCTCATCTCTGTTCCATCTGATGGACATGGGTGTATTTTGGTGTTTGTAGGTGCTAATATTTGTTTGCAAAAGAAATTTAAACAAAACTAGTTTTCCCCAATATCCCATCCAAAAAACACTAATGAGTGTCACTGAGGCCTTCAGACATTCCTTTCATGCTTGATTGCTTATGATAAAGTCTCTCCAGAACGAGAAGAGGTTCAAAAGACGGATTAACTGGGAAGGCTTCTGTAACAGTGTTTGTCTCCCTGCTACTGCATCCAGAGAAGCTCTGGGATCCAAGCCGGTTTACTCCATGACACACCAGACTATTAGACATGGACCAGAATTAAAACTGAACTCCTGATGGTGTCTAGAGCAGGTGTTACGCAACCAGTACTTGGAGGAATTAACCTCATTAGGAATGGAAAGCTTCCCACTGAACCAAAGGGGATTTTTTTAGGGCAGAGCCTTGAAAATTTTAGGCAGCTGTGGTTAATAAAAACCCCACTTCGTTGTCTGTTCCACAACACCACAAAGCTTCAGCTTCTGGCACCCCGGAGGGGCATCCCACAGGCTGCCTCCCCACACACACGTCTGCAGCACAAGTCATGGACTGGAGGCAGCTCCATTTCCATGATGTTGAAACAAACTGGGATGTGGGGAGTGCAGGCTCACCAATGTTTTGTCGTTTTCCCGGGCTCAAGCAGCTGGGGTGGTTGAACACATCATTCTTTCCCTTGTCTGAGAAACATTTACTGCTTGTTACAAAAGGTTTTCAGGATGGCATACTGTGTAATGGCTTAGATGACTGAAAACAAATTTAAATATAAGAAATGTGCTGGCTTATTTTTTGCATGTTGTAAATACTCTTAGGAACGGCATGGGGCCTTATTAAGTTTGAACCTCAGGTCTTTCAACTTCCTCAAGAAAAGAGAACAAATGGTAAAAGCATGAGGAAATAAGTAACCTCTGTGATTTCCCACTTCAGTTCAAGCCCAGAGATTTTTGTCAGTTGTTATTACAGTCATATTTCTTTAACACCTTTAAAAAAGAAACAGCAAGCGAAAGGTTTCAAAGAGAGAGGTTGAGCCAGCACCGAAAAGTTCTGATTTCTCCAAACATGAGGTAACCCACTGGGCAAGGAAGATCTGTGCTTCCTGCAGACCCCATTGCCAGCTCTTCACCACGGAGAACTTTTGATTATTTTCCAAACTCGTATTGAAATCAACTGGGTTAGTCACTTTAAAAAGAGACCCCTCTGTGCTGCTCTGCAACCCTGCAGCCTTTTGTTAGGTTTTGGTTTTTGCACACTCTTATTGCTAGATATTGAACTATATAAATACCTAAACAAATATTAGCAGAAAAGCTGCAGTAGGACAATAAAGAGATAACTATTGCTATTTATTTACTTTTTTGCTGCTGTTCCACACAACGATGTTGTCATTGAAACATTTTTTTCCCATATTTTGAAGAGGAAATTGATAAACCTCCTAAGAATCTAAAAGGCATTAATGCTTCAGAACTACATTCAGAGCATTATTTGGCGGGGGGGAGAGTGTTTTTTCAGGCAAGGGTTAGATGTGATTATTTTTGCATAGAGAAATTAGTACTACTCTGAAAAAGGCAGATGACCCGTCTTTCTATTTTTCAGCATAGACTAATCTAGTAGTTCACTTCAAAAATAGGAACCTTGAAAGTGCTTAGGATTTTGGCAGTGAAATCCCCTTCAAGGTGGAGTCAGCCTGTGGGCAGGCAGTAGGTAGCTTAGCCCTGTAAAGCTGTGTCCTGCCAGCTGTTTCAGATGGCTTCCCATGTAGCTCAGAGCCTAATTCCAGAGCCTGGCATCTCCTCACCCAGCCCAGACCTCCTTGCCGGTGCCATGTCTGAGCCACTCCTTCAGGATGTCACAGCAGAGGCACAAAGCTGAGAGTAGAGACAGCAGTGGTGAGCCCAAATTAATATATATATATATATCTCCAATCATGGAATTATTAAGGCTGGAAAGGACCTTCAAGATCATCAAGTCCAACTTTGGACTGAATACCATCGTGACCACCAAACCATATCATGAAGTGCCACGTCTGCTCATTTTCTGAACCCTTCCAGGGATGGTGACTCCAGCACTTCCCTGGGCAGCCTGTTCCAGTCAAAGAGACACAGAAACACAGAATATCCTGAGTTAGAAGGTACCCACAAGGATCATCAAAGTCCAACTTCTGGCCTGTTACAGGACAACCCCAAGAGTCACACCATGTACCTGAGAGCATTGTCCAAACACCCCTTGAGCTCTGTCAGCCTTGGTGCTGTGCCCACTGCCCTGGGGAGCCTGTTCAGTCCCCACCACCCTCTGGGGGAAGAACCTTTTCCAAAAATCCAACCAAACCTCCCCTGACAATTGTTTGACTGTTTTTTTCCAGTGAAGAAATTTTTCCTAATATCCAAACTGAACCTCCACTAGCACAGCTTGAGTCAATCTCTCCTCATCCTGTCGCTGATTGCCTGGGAGAAGAGGCTGACCCCCACTTCCCTGCAACCTCCTTTCAGGCAGTTTTAGAGAGCAATATATTTATATATGTACTACCTCTGAAAGTACCTCGTTGACATCTGCCTGCAGAAGGCTGTGTAGCCCCACTGACAACTTCTCATAGCCTACAGGTTTCCACCACAGCTGAAAAAAAAACAACAAAAGCATAGACTCTAGGATCCTGTACCCAGAAAAACCTCAGTCCCACTGTTGAATTTCTGAGATACCAAGTTATTTCCCATTCTTTCTGCCAAATTGATGTAAATCCTTCGGTGGCTCAGTGTACTTGGAGGACTGGTCACAGGTTCAATCTCCATATGGACCATTCACTTAAGAGTTGGACTTGATGATCCTTGTAGGTCTCTTCCAACTCAGAAAATTCTGTGATTCTGGGATTTTGACTTTGGGTGGACGGTTTTGATGTTGCCCATCCTGAGGCTCTGCTGGAGGTGAAGTTTTACAGGATCTTTGAAATAATGATGGGGAACAGAGATATCATATAAATATTGAGCAGATAAATACGTTCATCTCAGTTTAGTTGCATAATTCTGGTGACTTTAGTCATGCCTTTTTCACACAAAGTGAAAGTTTTGTTTTGTTCCTGAGGAAGAGCAGGGAGCAAAGGAGCAGTGGGGATGGTCAAACACTGAGAAATAGGTCTGGGAACATGTTCAGTCATGAATAAACAACTGATAAGATGATTCACTGTGATGCACAGGTGCCTAACATTTGCTGTGTGGGAACACAGGGTGGTGACTGGGTTGTTCATCATGCCACTGAATACGGAAAACTTTCCTGGCTTAATGTTCAGACTGCGTTATCCCCTAATTTTTCATGAAGTGCCATCTCACATTGGAAACTATCAGTTATCCAATAAATGAGTAAGCAAAACCAACTGCATATGAGCCATAACTTTCCCTTAAGGATGATCAGCCAACCCCAAAAATGCTAATCAGGAATCTAATTATTGTTTTTCCGGGGACTACTTATGGGTCCCATCCAGAGGCAGCTTTTTGGTTCATAAGGAGAGGAAAACCATGTAAAAGGGAGCCTGGATATTCTTCAATAAAATGCTGGATGATGGGAGAGGCCCACTGCAAACCACCACAGTAAATATTGTGCTGGATAAGGAGCAAGGCATGACCACAAGTGCTTAAAACAGAGCAGGGAAAGGCTGGGAATGTTGCATCCCCCAACACTACATTAGAAGATGGCAGCTCCCACCACCCACTGCATCGCCTTGGATTTAAAGTGCTGCAAACACACAATGCACTCCCTAAAACTGACTTCACCTCACTAAAACAGGGTCCCAATTCCCCTTGCCCAAGCAGGTTTTGGTGTGCCCCTCACATGGCATAGCCTGCTGCCTCCATCTCTGAGTGCACAGCCGGCTCCTCTGCTTGCTCCAGCTTTGTGCCTCCAGCTCTGCCTCTCTGCTCGTGTGTCCACTCTCCCAGACTGACAGTCTTGGAGACAGAGCTCAGTTTTAGTTCAAAACCAGGTAGACAACTCACTCCTTAAAAAAAAAATAAGAAAAAAATCATCTACCACCACTCATGGACCCAAATGAAAACCAATGATGGGATAAGGATAGTTTAGGGGTCTAGGGGCCAAATTCTTCTCTCAGCTACAGTGTTTAGGTTTGGGAATAAATCAGCTGAATCCAGCGTGACTCAGAGCAGAATTTGGCTCTAAATTGTTTAACTGTAGCATGAGTTTGTTGTCTACATGACTGAATCGCCTTAAGAAAATCAGTGCCTCCTCTTTGCCTTTGCCAGTGGGGCCGCAGTGATCCTTGTGTTTGTTTAAGGAACACGGCGTTCATGCCTCACCTCCTGCATCTGCACATCCTGGCCCACTCACCTTCCCTTTTGTCTTGGGTGCTTTGCATGCAGGAGCGTTTAACTCTTTTAACAATTAGTGCCAGGATTCAGATCTCATGTTTTATTTCTCCGGATTTCCCAATCTCTTGAGGGCTAATTATAAATGTTCTCCAAGAGCTCCACATCAGATGCTGGGGAGTCCACACGGACACGAGAGACACGAGGCAGGGCAACTTCATCAAATGCTCTAACTGTGACTAGAGACAGCTTAATAGCAACAAATATATCTGGTTGTCCTTCACAAAGACCTTTCCCCCAGCTGCTTAGAGATACACGTTTATCTCTGGTTTTGCACTGTCAGGAAACAGGTGCTTTTCTATTAATAGACATGATGCAGCGAGGCAAGGAGAAGGTGCAGCACCGTCTGAAAACAGGTGGTCTAGAGTTGAACAGTTTATAAACAATAACTAATCACTCAAGACCTGTAGCAGTTTCTAATGAGGACTATAATTACAAGCCAGGTGGCTGTAGTTAGAGGAATACATTGTTTTTAAACAGGTTACTTGACTCAACAGCAGTTTTACGGGAGGCAGGATTGTCTACAACATATGTTCCCTCTGCCTCTCGTTTCCTTCTTTTATTTTTTTCCTCTTTCTCCCTGTGTGTGTATGTAGGGAGGGCTGATGCCTTCCGGTATAAAACCCTGGGTTCTGTCACTTGTGATTCCACAGGCTTGTAATTGCTTTGGCTGAATCCTCATGATTCTGTCAGGGTTAATTTTTGGGAAAATTCAGCATAAAAAAATTGAGCTATTTTTCAGATTGATGGCAAGGAAAACAATTTTAATATGTTTATATTTACTATAAATATAGTTTGAAATATTATTTTTGCATGTTAGAACATTAAAGCAGATAGGGATGTTGCTGTGGCAGGTGCCCAACAGAGTTAGACAGAAGTTGAAAAGTGACAAAGGATGACATGCCCAAAGCCTATTTCTTTAATTTATTGTTGATTTTAATTGGTCTAATAACAACTCCTTTTCCTAAAATATTTTTTAACACTAAAAACCAGGTTTAATTATTTTTTAAAAACACTGGCGCCCTTCTACTTTTACTCAGCATTTTGGATGCTGCAGAGACAACATTCTCAATGCCAAGACAAACTTTACCATTCCACTAAGAATTCACCCAAATATGACCAAGACACAGCCCTTCAAATGCACTGAGAATTTGCAATGAGATTCACAAAAGGTTTCCCATGTAGGGAATGTTTCATTCACCTGCCACAACCAGTGCCATTGCCGGAGGCTGCTGGAAAAACCTCATGCTCTGGCTCTGGAGGCTGAGCTGTGCTTATGGAGCAGACTGCCCTGCTTGGAGAGGAATGAGGAGATGGCGGGGGGGAAAAGAGGAGATAAAAGTTATATAATGAAGGACTTGAGGAACTGGGAACAAAAAGGGAAAGTCAAGGTTGCCACAGGAAGGCAAGAGCAAAGGCAAGACAGACAGAGCAAAGGGTGATGGGATTTCCAGCCAGTAAGGAATATTTTCCTCCCAGTCTCAGCCCAAAAGAGACCACCACAAGGTTATGTCTACAAAGTCACTACAGCCTTATTCTGAGGTTGAACTTGTCCCAGGTCAGCCTGGGACTGCTGCTCATTGGTTTGTTATCTGCAGACAACCTGCTAGTTTCTCCCCCAGGAAGCTGCTGTTGGAGCAGGGAGGAGGCACCTCATGCTGCACAAGTGGCATTCCAGAGAGCACCTGGTACAGCACAGCTCACAAACACAGTGTTGGTGCATCTCCTACTGCAAACTTCTTAAAATCCCACTGGTGAAGGGTCTCAGCCCCACCAGCTCCACACAGACAAATAGCTCAGCTGCTTTAAAGTCATAGAGTCCCAGATTGGTTTGGGTTGGAAGGGACCTTAAATCTCATCTCATTCCAAACCTTTACCACGGGCAGGGACATCTTCCACTAGCTCAGGTTGCTCCAAGCCCTGTCCAACCTGGCCTTGGACACTTCCAGGGATCCAGGGGCAGCCACAGCTTCTCTGGGCAATCTGTACCAGGGCCTCACCCCCCTCACAGCCAAGAATCTCTTCCTGATGTCTAATCTACAAATACCCTCCATCACATTAAAGCCTTTCCCCCTTTTCCCACCACTTATAAACTCATCTGTGCCACAGCTCTAAATTTTCCAGTTCTGCCCAAGACTTGTGGCCAGTTCAGAACAGTACCACGTGGCACAACTTCCAAAATTATTCTTAGCCCTTGTTTATTTTGCAATAATAAAGGGAAATCATACAAAGAAGACTACATTAAGGCTCCAGGGTAATTCGATTATGTCATTACAGCATCAAGGTTGATCTTGAAGCTTGATTTGAAATGACAGGCTGAACTTAAGCACTTTCTTAAGTGATTTGCTGGATCAAGGCATATGTGGTATGATATGGCAAATCATTACAAGACCACATATTAATTTCCACAGGGCTTTCAGGTCTGTGTAGCTAATACAGCTCCCATGCCTCACTTGATGCAGTTCGGAAGGTGTGTAGTTAACCTGTCAGGGAACCATGAGGAATAAAGACTTGTCACCACTCCTATCCACGGAAGTGTCCAAGATCAGGTTGGACAGGGCTTGGAGCAACCTGGAATAGTGGAAGGTGCCCCTGCCATGGAGTTGGAACAAGATACTCTTTGAGGTCTCTTTGAATCCAAACCACTTAATGATTCTGTGATTAGAAGACTGAATGACACCCTGGAAAACTGGGCTCTGAATGACACCCTGGAAAACTGGGCTCTGACATATTAAGTGAAGACCATGAAGTTATTCAGGCCAGTTTCCATGAGGAAGAAGTGTGTACCCTTGTCCCCAAGGACATTTCTGTGCTGAGATGCTGAGTGTTCCCCACTTTGATCATTTCCAGATTTGTGAATTCCCAGCTACACTGAAAATACCTTGATTTGGGCAGTTAATTTATGGGAATGTTTCCATCTTAATCTTTCTACACTTCAGCATTGCTGGTCAATAAAACAGGATGATTCATCACAAGGATATTGCACAGCAGATTCATAATTTTGTGGAAGCAACAGTGACACACTCAATAATTTTATATTCAGTAATGGGTTTGGATAGTGCCATATAGCAAAGGATTATTGTGAAAGGAAACACAGGAGAGGACTACATTATTCTCAATATACCCAATTTGCAGTCTATTCAAGCATATTTTCAAGTGATATCAATATCTAGTTCCTACAATGATTACTGGTTTCTAAAGATATACAGAGGGACATGTAATGACTGATGGTAATAATACCATATAAAAATATTTTCAGAGCCTGGAAATATGGTTACGATGGTGGAGAGTTGTTTGTTGTTTTGTTTTGTTGTTGTTTTTTTTTTTTAAATGGCCTATTTCTAATCCTTACCCTCTTCTTCACCCTTTGGGAAATTCACAGTTTTGGTTTGGGCTAGTTATAAAAAGCAAGAGACAAACATGGCACTTAACAATTTTTGGTTGATGCTGGAAGACATAGCATCAATTTGTAAGGCTGCTCTCAGGGCTGCAATGAGCCTCCCTACAGCAGCACGAGTTCTGGTTTTGGAAAGCTCTTGTGTTTCCTTCTGAGTGCACGCAAAGGTCAAAGACCAGGTTAAATGCTGTATCTTCTTTATAACTTAATTTTAGCCCATTTTGACATCTTCTTTGTTCTCAGAGTTACTACTTTAGGTTTCCTCGGGATGAAGGTATCATTTATTGAAAAATGCCATAGTCTCAAAAAGGACTTATTGGTTTATTTTCTAAAGTTCAAAGAGATTTACGTGTGGAGGTTTTCCACACTCAGATAGGTCAAGGTCTCTTGCTTGAAGTGTGAGACTGAACTAGACCAACTCCAAAAACCTCTTTTCCCAACTCCTCTATGAAGTTTATGACAACCAGGACTTCTCCTAATGACTCAAAGAAAGGAAACTGTCCATCCATATCTGAATCACGGAATCACTAAGGTTGGAAAAGACCTCTAAGATCGCCAAGTCCAACCATCGGCTCAGCACCACCACCATATTCACCACTAAACCGTGTCCTCAAGTGCCATATCCTCATATTTTTGAGTCATTCTGAGAGATCTTGAGATTCTGTCTCAGTCATTGTTATTTTTCCCCTCCTGCTGACACGCAGCGAGAGATGAGTGTCTCCTAAATGTTCATCTGTGCTCCCTTTCCTGCAATGTGTGCACCCAGTCAGGGAGGGCTGGATAACGCTTTGCCTCTATGAATTGTGAATTCAGGAAGGGCAAATTTGCTGCCTCTGGATTTTTGGATGGGGGTTGAGATGGATTAATTATATGTCAAGAGGGACTTGAGCAATAATAAGTGACTTTATGACTGTCTTTACCACTTGGTGGAAAGGTTACATTTAAAAATTGGCTTTACTGCACTGGATTTTAGGTTAAGTTCAAAATGCAGCTTCCGCTGTTAGAACTGAAGGGTCATATAAAATTCATTGCAATAGAATATTTATAAGTATCTGGGATATTTGTAGGAAACACAATAATGGGAGAATCAGAGCTCACAGATAGAAGGGGGAATTGTTAAATGGCAAATAAAAGCTCCATTTTTCCAGCACTTAACCCTACATATAATAATAATTATTACAAATCTGAGCAATGATTAAATTTCATTCTGAACCCTGGTTAAACGTATGTGAATGGAAAATGATTTTTCTGCTAATAACTTGTGTGCTGTGAGCACTGAGAGGAGGATTGATGTGCATGCACGTCACACATCCCAGAGCCTTCCACATGCCAGCGAGGTGCAGGTATTCCTGGAGGAGCTCTGGGGATCGACACGCCTCACTTCCCGTGTCTGGGGAGGAGTAAAGTCCTGTTTGTTTACCACCTCTTCTTTCTAATCACATAATTACGGCTCGGAAGGCAGATATCTGAGAAAAGTGAGCAAGGTGAACCCGCAGCAGCTTTTGTTGCGGCGATTATCTCATCACCCTCTTCTCCTGCGAGGGGCCGGGGTGCGTGTTTGTGCAGGGCTATCATTTGCCTGGCTGGCGTGTGCCACCGCAATTATCCCCCTGAAACACAAAAGCAAACCGGCTCTTGCAGAAACACGGGCCATTCAAATGGAGGGGAACAGAGCAGACCTAATTAGCTTTAAGTACCTGTAATCCTGGGAGATTTTACCTCGCGATAAAAGCCAGGGAAAGTCCCTCAGGTATGAAGAATGAGAGCCCGGCCAGGTTGGCGGTGGATCAGGTGTTGTGTGTCAGCTCAGCTGAATGCAGCCTATTGATCCAGAAGTTGCCTGTATTTTCTGCCACAAATTGCATTTAAATTGCTTACATGAAGAAGACATCTGGCAGGTTAAGGTTTACCTGTTTCATATTTCAAAATAATTTTCTCCACCAGCAAATAGGTAGGGAAGAGCTCTTTTGGAAATGAACCAAGCAAAGCTTTTTCAGAGATGGAGACACGGTTGTTTGCAATGCACGAGCTTGAAATAGAGAGTTGATAGATGAGGTATATATTTCGAATTATTAAAATAATAAAGCAACAGAGTTTGCACAGATTAAGTGTCTGCACCCTACATTCATTCATAATAAATAAAATACCTTCTTGCTGGATGAAATAATATATATAAAAAGGTACAGTTTTCCTTTGCATGAAAGACTTATTTGGTGGAGAGGAATTTGTTGGTCATTCAGGTTTTCTTGTTGTTTATTTGTTTGTCTTTTTGTTTTTCCAATTCAAGTCTGTTATGATCAATAAAATTACTACTTTATTTGTACATGGTTACAGTTTTTTAGTTGTTTTATATAGGTCAGTAACCTAAAGTCCCCTGCCCATGGTAGGGGGTTGGAAAAAGATGATAATCTTTAAGGTCCCTTCCAACCCAAACCATTCTATGATTCTATGAAATAGAGGTCACTTGTTGGAGGTTGTTTTGAAGAACAAACTTATTTTCTAAACATTTTTGGAGGGATTTATCCACCTACGAGGTGGTCGCCCAGAGGTCATGTGAATATGACCCTTCTCTCCAGCCATCAAGGCTCTGAATCACCTTAACCTGCTTTCCTCCCAAAGATGGTATCATTTTGAAAACCATTATTCTAATTCCATAGGCTCACACCTGCAGTTTCCGATGTGCTTGGAGTCCTCAGCACTTAGGGAAGAATAATAAGACACCAAGACAACCTGGAATCTGCTTATTTTGGACCTTTGAATTAAGGTTCCAAATGGAACAAGTGTGTTCTGCTCTGGCAAATTAATATAAACACTAATATTAGTAAAAGCTCTGTGTGTACACGAAAACAGCAAAGCCAGTTTAGGTACTGGAAATACAGGAAGAGGGAGGGGAAAAGCACCTTCAGAATAACAAGGGGCATGACAGAAACCTTTCAAAAATGTTATTACATGCCTACTAACTTTTTTTTTTTAATTGTTTTTACTTAATGTGCCTGATAAACACAGGCCACAGCTCGCACACAGCCTGTTTGTCTTCCTCATAAGGCGCCTTAGCTGCTGTTTGGACAACATCCATTTGATAATGAAGCAAGATGCAGGCTAGACAGCTGCTTTTTTCTCACTCATTTCACCCTGTTATTGGTTAACTTAGTGGAAAAATGTAAATTTTCCAGGGACTTTAGGTTGGAGGTATCCCAGCCAAGGTAGATATGTGCTTGACTTGAGGTCTAATTTAACTCCTGTGTAGTATCGACCGCCTTGGCCCACCGGGGACCTGGAGACTCTTCCTTTGCCAAAGGTAGACAATGGTATAAAAGTAAAGTGTAATAAATGCCCCTGTCCAGTCCCATGTCGATATCCAGCTGCTTTTTTTCCCCCTCCTTTTCTGCTGTTTTGAGTGCATCAGTATTTCACGTTTATTGTAGTGTGATGAAACACCTTTCAAAATGGCCAGAGGGACACTCAGCAGTAAGGCATTTAGGCAGTACAAATTGGAGTGAACAGGAGGACAGTTAGCAGGGAATATTTCTGAGGTCAAAGCAAGCTGAATTGGAGCTGAATCAGCTAAAAACAGAGTGGAGAACTGCAGTACCTACTGCAAAGTAAATATAGATTACATTCCTTAGACAAAATTGATCCACTGGAGAACGATAGGTCTTCCAGAAAAAGAGGTTGTTACAAAAGAATTAAGTATTTTGCACTGATACATACACAAAGAACCCTTAAGCACAGTGGCCAGAGATGTATCAGCAGGGTAGTCCATACTTGGCCCTCACGTGAATAATTCACAGTGCACTGCAGGATTTAAGGGTCCAGAATCCAGCATGGTCCTGACTCATATTCTACCTAGTGAACAAAGCATTAAGCTTTAACTGCTCAGCTGAGCAACAGTTCTCACTTGGGCAAGTGGAAAAATCATAATATTGCAGAAAAATTCAGGTGGGAAGGAGCCCCAGGAGATCCCTGGTCAGACCTTCTGCCCCAGCAGGGGCAGCTCTGGGGTCTGATGTGATTGCTGAGGGTTTGATCCACTCAGATCCTGGATGAAGGATGGATCCAAGGATGAAGATGGTACAACTAGCAAAGGTGAAAGGACCTCCAGCTTGAGTCTGTCCTCAATACTGGTGACTCCAGGAAAAAAAAGCAGAACGTTGGATATGAAACCATAGAAATTTGTCAAGAACAACTTTCAGATTTCCTAAAGAAATGAATAAATTCTTGAAAAAGGTGATAGAATAAATGATTTTGTGAGAGCTCTCCTCTCTCTCCATTGGCCCTGCAAGTGATCTAGATGATAATCTTATGTCTCCTGAAAAAATCGCAATCATTATGTGCATAACTATTTGGAATCAGCAAAATACTCAGGGAGGAACACAGAATTGCAATTGGCTCTAAAGGTGCCATCATCTAACAGTTGCAAAAAATCATTTAAACCAGATTATACCAGAAGATTAATGTGAATAAATACACATGGGTCCAAAAAAACCACCAAGGATGTCTCTTCTACGTTCCACCACAGGGATAGAGGGATCCAAAACCACAGAGAACTGTACAGAACTGTGACCATAGTGAGGATTGTGGGAGTGGCAATGGCTTCTAACTGAGAGAAGCTTTAGATTAGAGTTTAGGAAGAAATTCTCCCCTGTGAGGGTGGTGAAGCCCTGGCACAGGTTGCCCAGAGAAGCTGTGGCTGCCCCACCCCTGGAAGTGTCCAAGGCCAGGTTGGACGGGGCTTGGAGCAACCTGGGCTAGTGGAAGGTGTCCCTGCCCATGGTAGGGGGTAGAAAGAGATGATCTTGAAGGTCCCTCCTAACCCATTCTATAATTCTATGATGATACCTTGTAGGGCAAATAAGAAGAAATATAGTTCAGAAATATAGAAATATTTATAATATATATATTATATATATAAAAATTATTTTCAAATTAAAATTTAATGAAAATATTTGTAAAAATGTCTTGAAACTATTTTTAAAAATGTCTTGAAACTATTTTTAAAAATGTCTTGAAAGCATTTGTAAATGTTTTCCCTTTCTTTCCAAAGATTAGTCTAGACTGAGCAAACACTGAAGGCAGTAAGGAGAAGAGTTGAACTCAGTGTTCTCCCCAAAGCTAAAGAGCTTGATGAACTTCTGCTGGGTTTATCTGCAAGCACAGACTGCCCTTCTCTCTGCACGGTGGCTCACCTTTCTTGAGGCACTACCCAGATACACATCTGAAATATATTGTGGAGTTTGATTAAACACAGCCACATTTAGAGGTGAATGCTGCCCAGAACAGAACTCGGTCCTCAAAAAAATTATTATAAATGACATTATATATTTATTGTGAGAGTGTACAAGGTTACAAGAGTGGTGGCACCATTGCTGTGAATGATTTTGTTCAAAGGAGAATGCCCAGGATAACGTGTGTCACGGGGCTGGGATTTCAGCAGCACACAGGCAAGGCTAATGGATTTGCACGCTCAGCACTCCTCTGCCAAGAAGCTGAATTTTAGTATGGGAAATAGGCCCCTGCTCAGGATGGAGCAGTCCTGGGGAACCTCAGGGGTCCAGGCAGCACTGCAATTTTTTATTTTTTTTTTTTGTCAAACAGGAGGCATTTTGGAGGCATGTC
The DNA here is from genome assembly GCF_001604755.1 of Lepidothrix coronata. Taxonomy (NCBI): domain Eukaryota; kingdom Metazoa; phylum Chordata; class Aves; order Passeriformes; family Pipridae; genus Lepidothrix; species Lepidothrix coronata. Next base: position 113,548 of record NW_016690285.1, read on the forward strand.
CACAATGGAGGGTAACGTTACAGGGGGGCTGGATTTAGCTGGAACCTGCAACTATTTATTGGAGTTAAACCTGCTCACATTCAGGACAGCACTGGCTTTTGACAGTCACTGGCAAAACTGGGCTTGGTTGGAAGCGGGAGAAAAATCACCAGAAGAGGAGAGATTAGGTTTATGTATAGTTCATTTGTTGGTTGTTTTCTATGTGAACCTCCTTAGATTTCTCCGTTCTGTCCTGAGTGAGTACCCTGAGTTTTCAAGGGTAGGTAACTTTGTGATTGCAATACATTTTCCCATTTAAAAGCCATCAGTAAAGTGAATGGGGCTACTCTCCTAAGTGCTTAATGCCTGATGTAAGAGTTGCATGATCTAGTCCAGAAGTAACACAGTTACCTCAATTACTGCAGTCCCACAAGGCCATTCACAGCAGTACTTAGGAAATGTTGGAGGCTCCGGCTCTGGTATTATAAACTCCTCAGGGCAGCATGACTGCACACAGCATCTCATCAGGAGTTAACAAACAAGTCCTCCATGAGACACTAGCCATTTTTTTGTGCTAGGCTCTTATTTATTATTAATTTATTTATTTATTTACATCCAGGAGCCATCCCAGTGCCTTTGAAAGCTCACGGTCTCACCGCGTCGCTCTCCTAAAGCAGCGCGGCACAGCGAGATGCCCTGTGCACTTTTTGTGCTTTTCCTTTTTTTTTTTTATACATTGTGATCAGGGAAAAATATGTCTTGCCATTTCCCAGGGGGTTCCCTGGGACAGTGTCTCAGTGTGAAAGGGCACCATGGGGCTGCCTCGGACAGTTTTCTTTCAGTAAGGTTGGGGTTTTGTTTTGGGGTTTTTTTTAATGTTCCTATTGTAAACCACTCAGCTCCGCTGCTTCACTGATTTCCCAGCTGTTCTTCTGCTGTGCCTGAAGTGGACTGCAGAAAATCTGCAGCTGAACAGCTCAGAAATAAGCAGCAGATCATGGCAAGCATGAGAAAACCATGAATGCATCTTTCTCTTTAGACATAATGGTTTGATTCTCCGTTGAGCGCTGCGGGCACAACGTGCGGTGTTTGTACCGGTCCTGCCCAGGCAGAAATCGCCCTGCAAGGTACCAGCTAGGGGATAATGAGTATCCCACTTCAGAGCTGCTGTAAGGACTGCAAAAAGTGCAAGAAACTTGTTTTATTTTGTTGTTAGTTATATCCACGTGCAAAGCTGTGAAACTCTCCCAGGTATAATTTAGGCTGGACCTTGGTAGAAGGAGTTAATTGTCCTGGGAGCAGTGAGCTGTCCCTGACAGCAGTCGACTATCACTCTGTTCCACAAGGGAATGACAAGATTGAAGGCCCTTCCAATTGTATATCTTTTTTTCTGTGTAATGCCCCAGAAGGCATTATTTCTTGTATGGCTTCACATGGGGAAAACGAAGCAAATGAAGAAAAAACATCTTTTCAATGACGGTTGACAATATATCTGCAATGGGCTTCTGCTCAGTTAGAAGTCCTTTTTAAAATATATGTTATAAAAATACGTGTATCTCATAAAATAATTCTGCAGGAATGTGAAATACGTTTTGAAAGTTAAAGTGGAACCATAGACAAAATGGAGAGAAAATCCAACAATAAAAAAAAAAAATCCAAAATATCTAGAAAAGTCATTTTACCCAAGATGAAGGATTGCCTGCTCTTCCCGAGAAGTCTCTCTAGCTCCTCTTAAGTAGTTTTCCTTCAAATGATACCAGTAAACCTACAGATTTGATATCAGTAAAATTCTTTGCCAACTTACAGTTCATAATTTCTTTTCTGGAAGAGGAGGAGAAGTAGCTAGAGGAACATTTGAAAAAATAAAAGCCTGATGTATGACTACTTCCATAATCAACCCTTTTGATTTCTTCACTTGAAATATTGAGAGCCTGAAATGTCATTCAAATACACTTGTAAAAATAATATGATAAAAATATTAATGATTGAAATATGTGGTGAAAACTTGAAACAGGGGTTTATTTCATTAAACTCTTTTCTGAAGTACTCATATTTACTTGGTTCTAATTTTAAAACTAAAAAACTGAGCAAGTTTTTCAGCTGAATCAATTATAATCAGTTTATTTTCATTTTATCTAATTAAATGAATGTAGCAAACTATACTTCACCTAGTCTGATAGCAATGTCATATACAATATAATTCCTGAAAAGGTATGTAAAATTATTATTTTACTTGTATGTTAACTATGTTTTCATACATATGATCCATCAGATCTTTGCCATATCAATTTTATTGACCTTTAGATTATTTTAATGGGGTTTTTTATATTTTATAGACTTCTTTTTAATCTATTTTGAACATTATCATTTCCAGGTGCACTTCAAATTTTACAAACACTCTTTTCCCATGCAAGAAAAATCTATACCCTTTTTTAGCATCCCTAATGATGACAGGTATTGCCTACACATCTACTGATGAGAACTTTATACACCATCTGCTTAAAACCTGGTTGGATTCAGCTGCATCATTGCTCCACAGACAGATCCTGCTGCAGCTCAAGGTGTGGTTCCTAATTCCCACCCTGCAGACCAACAAAGGGAGGCTCAAAGAAGTTAAACAACATCCTTGAAAGCCCCAGAATGCAGAATCCAAGCAACACAGCCCTTCCCTTTCAGCATCCTGCTCCAGCAAGCAGGTTGTTCCTGCTACCCTACAACAACCCAAACCCACTGTTTCCATGAAAAAAAAATGGTGAAAACAAGGAGCCACCACTTTTTGAGAAGTTTAGAACCCCAGTTTCAGTCTTTCCCAGCACAACCATTGCTTCAGTCTCCATTTTTCTCTCTCTGGGCAATGGAAACTGTAGTTTCTATATTTAATGTATTGAAACTGCCTGGTCTCCAAGGTAGCAGGGGTATCTATATCCACTAGTAGAATACATTTCAGGCTCAATCACTTTGAAAGCCTGGATAATAGAGGAGCACTTGTACTTTGGATAACAAAGTTATTTCCTTTAACATCAACAAGCTGCTCGGCTAGTAACTGCATCAGGCATTGATTTTGTTAGCCTGTTTGTAAGCACTGTGGGGGCCTTTTTAGCCGATAAAACTAAAAAATTTGCAGATCATTCTTCATGTGCTTTATTTCCCAGAGCAGAGCTGACAGGAGAAGCTGTATTAATTTCAGCATGGCTGTTTTGAATGTCAGTGGAACATCTGTAGGACCAGCCCTGGATCTGTCGACTTCAACCTCCCTGTTTTAAGATAGATTGAAGCCTGAACTCACATCTCCAGCCAAATTTTGTACCTGGTTCCTATTGGGATTGTAAATGTGCAATCACTTCCCAGACTTGCTGCTTAGATCCATGGTAATGGTTTGAACATGCAACTGGATTCAGATGTGGGCTTCTTCCTGCTATACTGAACTTTATGTATTTCAGCAGGCCAAATATCTGCCTATTTACTCATTTGTCACTACCAAGTGCTAAATTAAAAGTACCAGAAGCTACTAGTTATATATTCCCTGGCCATATTTTACTTTTTCTTGTAAGAACTGCTTGATCTACATTTTTCCCTTACATCATGAGCTCCCTCTGAACAGCAGCAGCACCGCAGTGCCAAGCACAACCCCCCTCCTGCCCCTCGCCATCTAACTCCTGTTATCAGTAATGGGAACTAGGCATGTCCAGGAAAATGAAAGCAGATCCCTCAGTGTAAACTTTTTTGACAGAAGTGTTCGTAACAACTTTTCAAAAAAACCCCAAACCCGTGTCTCGTTTATTTTCCCCTTTCTTCCTCCCAGCTTTCTGTCAGTCATCAATCGAACAGGAGACAACTCATTTCATTTCTGTGACACACAATGATGGACTTGTGTTACAACCCTGACTTATTTTGAGAACTTCAATTTCTCAAGCTGAAAGCCTGAATGTCCCATGCTTGGAAGGGCTATTGATCTGATGTAGATGGACAGCTCAAGAGGAACTGATACATTCCTTACAGCAATTTTTTTCTGACCACTACATAATGTAGACTTTCTGCTTGTTTGTTGACATCTAAAAACTTTGATTCTGTGATTTAACTGATACTCTTTTGCCGTTTCTACTCAATATTTCCCTGCACTATTTGATGTGGGAGTTATTTATTATCTACTACCTGGAATGGAAAAGCTGCTTTGCTGTGATAAAATGTACGAATTCATGAGGCGGCGGGAACCTATAAATGCACATCACAATAGTACAGCTGCAAATGTGGGGCACTTCCAGATCCTAATCCTTCCTGGTGCCTTGTTCCTGCAAGGAACAATATAATGTCACCATGAAACAGGTGATATTGTCCCTCCTGGGACAGGAGGGATCAGCCATTACAAGCAGGAGTGACCACCTCGTGTTTGAGCACAGATGGAACAAAAGCTCGCAGCATAATTTAATCAAAGAGGCTAATTTTGCTTCAAAGCAGGATAAATGCCAGACATCCATGTCTTTTCCTTTCTGGGTGTTTTCCCCAGCTTTGCCTCAGCTCTCCTATGTTTCTTCTGCGTGGACAGCAGGTACCTGTCAAGCGTGGGGACGTCACGGCGATGGCAGAGCCCCAGCACTGCTCTCTTGGCTGTCTGCAGGTCACAGGAAACAATTCATTCCACTCCTAATGATTTATATAATTTCTTTGGACTCACTCCTGGCTTACGAGGTTTTCTGCTTTTCCTATTATAGGCTAGAGAACTAAAGCAGAGTCTTTTACAAACCAGGGAGCAACTCCTCAGCCAAGGTAGCTCTTTGTGGCAGAATTAGTCTGTGTTCATACCAGCCCAGAATCAGTCCCAGAGTTTCATTATCAGCCTTGCCTTTAAAAGAGGGTCTCCTCCTCCTCCAAGACTAATTTAGAGAAATGAAAATTAAACTGCATCTCATCTAATAGTAAAAAAGATCTGCAGAAATTGTCCTCTTTTAAATACCAGTTTGACTCTTTTCTGTCACAGCAGGGTAGTGTATCCATTTTTTTTGTTCTAAAAGCCAAATACTATTCAAACAAAAGAGTCACTTCCACGTTAATTATATGAAAAAAAAAAGAAAAGGGAAAAAGAGAAAGAAAAAAGCCACACACACAAAAAAAACTAAAAAGGGCATTAAAGCATTTTTTGAGGACTTAAGATTGTTCAACTAAGGCACGATGTGGTCTTGGACCTTTACTCTGTGAACAGAATCAGGCTTCATTCTTTGATTTGGTGCACAGGATCACAGTTTGTTATGACTATATTGGTTATAATTTTGTTGACATTTGAACAAAGTAAGGCAGGAATGAAGAATAGAGGTAAACAAGGTTGCTGCAGAAAAAGCATCTGTGATTCAGCTGATGGGAAGACAATGTGAGTACCTAAGAGTGCTAAAAAAAACCTAAATTACTTGTCCCAGCCCAAAATCTCTCTGTGTTACCACAGGGCTCTTTATTTGTGTTAAATTCATGGTGAATTAAGAACAAAGAATTTTGGGCTCTTGGGGTATTAAGGACAAGGACATTTTTAATCATAATTGCATGTTTAGAAATGATGGGGTCAGGTTCTCTGCACCAGCAGATTCCAGTTGCTCTCATCTGGTTAGTCCTGAGTCCCTCTTGGGCATTTAGGTGCCTCTTCCAACCTGGGTTGGGAGAATTTATTATCAAAACTCAATGTTATGGGATAGCAAGGCCTTGGAAAACTGATGCAGTTCAATCTTCTCAAGCTTTTTTCACAGAGTTACCTGTATTTCAATAACTGTCCCTTTTTTTCCCATCACAAAACCACCACCTCCTGCACAAAATCCCACATAGTATCTATCACTGGCACCTCAGAGGAGTAAAGTATTTGCAGAGAGTTCAGTATTTTCCTGTTAATAGCTTCTTCCCTTTCCTGCTGGAAGATACAGGGGGTTTGGGTCAAGGCAGCTTTGTAATTCCCATCTTGGAAGGCCAGAAATATCCCTCCCAGCTACTTGTGCCATGAGCATAGTCACTTCTTAACATGGAAACCCCTTTTTCCCTGGTGAGAAGTAGCAATACTCTCAGCTTTTCCCCTTGGAGGCACTTTTCCCTTCTTCTTCCCACCCTCACTTGTTATCCTGGATCATTTCGTACCTTGGAAGGTACGAAAGGAACCTTGGCAAGGCCTCATTTCTGACAGGCCCCGTGAAACCATCCCTCCACAATATGGAAAAATAATAATAATAAAAAAATAATTGGAAAAAAGGTGGGAAAAAAAAAAAGGTGGAAATTCCTGGTTAAAGCCTCTGCCTGTACAAAAAGCATAACAGCTTGTCCGAACTGCAGCACGATGACTATTGCTGTTAATGCTTCCAATGACATCATTGTTTTCCAAATTACAGAGTGCAGGAGACTGGTTAGGGAAGCTGAAGAGAAGAAGCTGAAGGCAGTGAGGGTTTAAAGGACATCAGAAGCAAAAGATGTTTCTTTAGATCATCTTCCTTATTTCACTAATTCCTTTATGTACTTGCATTTGGGGATTTTTTTGGGGGGGAAAATGTTATTGCAGTAACATCCAGATAATTAAACCTTAAATGCCACCGGACCCACCTCAGATCCCTCTATAACTTTACTGTTCCCATTCCTGTTCACACACCCCCTGTACTGTTACTTTTGTGTGCCCAGTCACTCTCCCAGCTTTCAACCAAAGTGATTTTTGAAGTAAATATTGAGCCATGAGGCACAAAAAGCATTACTAAAATACAAATGCATTACTGAAATACAAATGCATTACAGCTACTGCATTTTCACCTTACATAAATACAAGGAGCTTTTGTCAAGGTTTCTGTTTCAGTAATCCAGGCTGTTTACTGCCTGGGCACTCAAAGGGTTTTTTCCTTCCCTTTAGGCTCAAGGAAGATTGACAAGCTGCTTTTCCAGGTGCTGGAACAGTGCAAAGCAGTTGAACCATACCCATGGATGGTGGCCATCTAACTCATAGGGCCAATAGTGCGTTTTCCTTTTTGGCAGTGCTTTTGTGGAATAGTCTTTTGTCCTCATAAAGGAAATTCTTGTTTGTCTCACTCTCAGGTAATGGTCTATAACCATCTGGCTGAAGTAAAATATAGAACATATATGTATATATATGTATATATATATATACATGCTCACATTTTTTAATGCATGACACACACCCATGCTGCCTTCTAAGTTAACTCAAGAAAAAATAAGGGCATTTTTTCCTGTCCTGTTAATGCCAGAAAGCCCCAGCAGAGCTGCAGGAGAGAGAACTTTTACAACACAGACGCTCCAGACCAGGTTCCAGCTGTCGGAATTTTATGTCCTCGAGATACTTCTGGAATAACAAAGTGTCATACACGTCCCTGCCAGTACACGAGATCAGCACATGAGATCAGAGGTACAGATGTTGCCTCCACATCCACCCACTGGCATCTTATTATCAGTTCAGTTCGGATCCTCCACCCATTCCCAGCCAACCAGGAAGTCAGGAGCTGTAATTTGTGAGAGTGAGCTGTATAGCAACCATTTATCTGAAAAACAAACCTCTGCTGGCAGAAACTTAGGAAGCAAATGAGAATCTTATGAAGGTTTTCTGTCTTGGCACACGTAGGCAAGGAGCAGGGAAGGCTGTGATTGCACAGTCCCGTGAGCAGTGGGACTTAGAGGTGAAGGAAGGGACAGGGATTAGGACTGGACACACTAAAATGTGTTTTAAGTGACCGACAACACATCACTGGTGACCGGTCAAAGGTTGGACTCGATGATCTTGGAGGACTTTTCCAGCCTTAATGATTCTATGATCCTATCCTCTGATTGTTTTGGAGAAGGGACATCACAGACCAATGCACCTCGTTTCCTTCACCCTTTTTCTTGTTACAAAAATGAGTGTTGAGTGCGAATTCAGGCTTGTGGGTGCTGTGAGGGGAAATGCCATGCCATGGTGGGAGGGAGGCAGAGCATGGTCAACCTCTGCCTCCACCCACAGGGACCAGCACTGCCAGACAGCCAGGCCTTTCATTTAGGAACTGATGAGCATTAGTCACCAGGGCCAGGAAGGAGATCCCTTGATATCTCAGGCCATCAATGGATTTCCAGCAGATGTGTTATTTCTACTCATTTAACTTGTCAATCTTATCAGCACCATGCAGGGCACATAAAGTTGTAGAGAGGGAAACAAGCCTGGGAGGAAGGACTGAGTCAGGGTATGTGCTGTATTGTTAATTACTCAGATAATAAATCCAGGAAGAAGGTGAGTTTGGATTCCTTGTCATGCAGGCTGGTATTCTGGCAACTGGGGAAAGACATCTGCTGAGCCCAGCCCTGTGCTGTCTGTGTGGATGATCACACCTTTCTAATGAGCATCCTAAAGCCCTTCCTGAGCAAAACGAGCTTAGCTTGGCTCTAGGCCCCTCCAACAGCTTTGGGGACCAAGAGGTTAAACAGCTCAGAGGAGTCTGATCCGGGTCTGGTTGGGCTGAGCCCTGGGATTCTGGTCCCCGTGAGGTGCTGGAGCAGAAGGTGGGTCCAGCTCAATCATTCCCATACCCCTGAACTACCCAAAGGAGGAAGGACAGGAATTTGCCTGTTATGTTTTTCCTCCTTTGCTGCAATTATGCTTCCTTGCTTAAGTTTCCAATCTTTAATTGGGTTGGAAAATTACAGTCACAGCACAGGGGGGAGAGAAAAAAAAAAAATCCCAGCTACTCTGCCTGACTCAAGCGTCTGTTTTCATTTACTACCCCGTGCTCCTGAGTTACTTTGTTAGCTAGAAGAAAATAAGGATATGTTGAATTAAAAAGATGTTCTGCCCTTGCTGGCTGCTCTGCCTCTCCATGTGCATAGCGAGGTGCCCAGGACTGCCTCTGCAGGGGAGTTTGGCCCGAGTAGCTTCATGTAGGAGGTGATATAAATAGATAAAAGCCTCACTCATGGAATATAAACTTATTTCTGCATATACCTTCCTCACTGGCACACAGTGTAATGCAATCTCTGTGGCTCTTTCTTGCCAGAGAGGCCCACTCACAAGTTTTCTGTTGAGCACAGCTATTAATGTCGCACTTTTGTTCCCAGGGAAAAAAAAAAAGTGCCACTACAGAGAAAACTGCTCAAGTTTCTATTGCACAACCCACAAATTCCAGTGAACGCTGTACTTGCTTAATCAAGTTCTCTGGTGCAATTAAGCAAACCAGGGAGGGTTAAACGTGGGTTTTCTCACACCTGCCTCCCCACTGGCAGGAGCAGAGTGAGAATATTTCTGAAGATGGAGCTCACTCTTGCCTGGAGTTCAAAAACCATTCACCTGATGGTAATGAAGGAGGCCAATTTAGCTGAAATTCCCCCTAAAAGAGGGAGAAAGGGGTCAGGAACCATGCTCACGGAGCAGTACAGAGCAATCCTGTGCTGTTCTACTTTAAAAGGTTTGAAGTGCATCAGTGATGCAAAGTTGAATTCAGAAAAATGCAGCCTGGGACTGCTGTGCTGTGTGCAGCTCTTCCCAAAAGCAGCTTCAAAAACACCAGTTCAGACACAGACAACTTAAGTTTAAATTAATAATAATAGCAAGATTCCATTTTAACCTCAGAATCGTTCTCTCTGTGTTTTTTTGTTTTGGTTTGGTTTTTGTTTTGGTTTTGGTTTTTTTTTTTTTCTCAGTAAGTTCTGAGAATGTCACACCTTGGAGGGTAAATCCTGGAGTTTGCTAAGTGCAAAGGTTTGGACTATTTACAGGCTATCAGATGGAACAGGCAGGTTTTAGCACCTAAGCTGGTGTTTCTTTGCTGAGCAGTGACAGCACTCAAAAATAGAGCTATTGTCTGATCCAGCCCAAGTGCCAGTGAGAGCTGCTCATATTTAATGCCAAATCAGGCTTTCACTTCTGACCATAGACTCTTTCTGACTTCAGATGGCAGCGTATGATCCATAAATCCTGATGGGTTCCTATAGTTTAATGTATATTCAAGTTGATGTTCATGGGCTGTGTCATGCCGAAGCCAAAAGCATTCTATGGTTATAACCCAAGTCAAACCATTGCTTCATAAATATCCCATTGTACCCTTAAAACACACAGG